>NW_011500601.1:4338-28748 GCF_000495115.2 Populus euphratica | reverse complement strand
TTTTTGTTTTTTTTTTGATTTACGTGGGGTGTCCGGGCCAGCTTACGCGCACCACGACTAATCCCCACGGCCCACTGAACACCCTGCAAACCCAGCAGGCAGGTAAGGCAGCGCGGGGCTGACAGGCATGCAACTCCAAGGCTCGAACTCGTGACAGCAGAAGGCGCAAAGCGCCATTCACCGCTGAGCCGGTTCCAATTATATTTTTACACATTACAGTTGTGGTTTTCAATTCTTTTTCACTATTTGAGTTTAATTTTTTTTACTATTTGAGTTTTAATGATTACTTAATTGATAGATGGCTCCAAGTTTTTATGCTAAGGAAGGCACTTTAGCAACCGGTAATTATGAGATGCATGTCCGTGCGTTGTTGTTGGTTTATAAAATAAATATATTTGATATTGTTATAATTAAGAATCAGTGTTAAATAAATAATAAAAATTAAAGATATGATGAAACTAATATTTCATGATGGAAAAAAAAAAGTTGTGTTGATGATAAAAAATTTAGAGACTGAACAAAATAATTTATAGTAATATAGAGTGTTTTTGAATGAAAGATATAGCATTTTCGTCACATGATTTATCTTTTTTATTAATAAAAAGTAAAAAAAATTACAAAGCTGAATTTTTTACCAACTTAATATTAAAAAAAAAACAACAAAGATAATTTTGGAAGAAAAAAACCATGAGGAAAAACATTGTAGCAATTGACAATATTTTGTGAGGAAAACTACAATGCTTTCCCCAATAAAATAAAATAAAAAACCATTTAGAGAAATACTATAACAATCTATATATTGTGTGAGAAAAACTACAACACTTTCCTCATATGATTTAGTTTTATAATAATTATAATTCTTAGCCAACTCAATATTAAAAGAAAATCTACAAAGATAATTTTAAAAAAAATCATAAAAAAAATTATATAAAAAAACACTGCAACAATTTACAATGTTTTAAAGAAAAAAATTACAAAGTTAAATTGTTAATCAGCTTAATATTAAAAATATCAAATCGACAGAAACAATTTGAAAAAATAACAAAAAGAACACAAAAAAAATCGACAAAGACAATTTAACCTTATTTATAATGATTTGTAATTGTAATTCTTAACATTGTTTTGTAAGAAAAGCTACAGTGCTTTCTTTATATGATTAAATTTTATTATAAAATTAAATTTTTATCAATTTAATATTAAAAAAATAAAATTGATAAAGATAAATTCAAAAAAATATTAAAAAAAAAAATCTGCTCATCTATCAAAGTAGTAATGGCCCGCAAAAAGTGAACTGAACTTGAGTTGGAATATGGGGAATTCTTGGTTTCGCTTTGTATTAAAAAATCTTTCTATTTCTTCTTTGAATTACTCATATATATCCTATTCATTTCGCACCGGAAACTATTCTAGGAGAAGTTCGAATCCGTTCCGTTCGGATATTGATCGGTCTTGGTTTGACATGGTTTACATGGTACTGGTTCCTGGTGGAGTTAATTTGATGCGAGACGGGATGGCAGCAAAATTGTTAATTTGGTTTTGGCAAGTGTTTAGTTTTTTTAATTTGAAAGGAATGTTATGATTTCAAAGTGTTATAACACAAAATAAACTAGAAAAAAATTATGTGAGGAAAGTTATATTAATTTATAATGAAGAAAAACTGTATCAATTTATAATATTTTATAAGGAAAAATTTATATTTACTTGTAATTACAATTTTTAACTAGTTTAATATTTAAAAAATAAAATTAATAAAAATAATTTAAAAAAATATAACAAAACATAAAAAAAAATCATGTGGAAAAAAAACACTATATCAATTTATAATAATTTGTAAGGAAAATTACAGTATTTTCCTCATATATTGTAACTGTAATTTTTAACCAGCTCAATATTAAAAAAATAAATTAAAAAAGATAATTTAAAAAAATAAAAAAAATACAAAACTAAATCTCAATTAGCTCAATATAAGAAAAATAAAATCGACAAATATAATTTTAAAAAATTAAAAAAATAAAATAAAAAAACTATGTAGGAAAACACCATAGCAATCCATAGTATTTTAAAGAAAAAAATTACAAAACTAATTTTTTAAACAGTTCAATATTTAAAAAGTAAAATTAACAAAGATAATTTTAGAAAAAAAAATAAATTAAAAAAAATAGGAAAGTTGAAAAAAAAGGACAATAATTTTAGAAAACAAAAAGAAAAATAAGAAAGTTGGAAAAAAAATGAAAAAGCACAAAAAATAAAAAAGTGAAAAAAAAGAGAGGAATGCACTGTAGATTTCTATTGTAATCTATAGTGTATTGGGTGTAGGAGAACAGTGATTTCCTCACATCCTTTAGTTTTATATTAAAAAAATAAAATTGATAAATATAATTTGAAAAAATAAAAAATAGAAATAGAAAAACTTCATGGAAAAACACAGTATTAAAAAAAAAATACAAAGTAAAATTTTTACAGTATTTAAAAAAAAATTACAAAGTAAAATTTTTAATCAGCTTAATATTTGAAAAGTAAAATCAATAAAACTAATTTTGAAAAAAAAAAGAAAAAAAAAGAGGGAGGTTAGAAACAAAAAAGTAATTTTGGAAAAAAATTAAACAAAAAAAAAAAGAAAGTTGAAAAAACATGAAAAAAGAAGAAGAGGGGAATGCATTATAAATTACTGTTGTAATCTACAATGCATTTGGGTGTGGGAATACTATGATTTCTCCATATCATTTAAATGTATGTATGAAAAAAAAATTATAAAGTGAAATTTTTAACAAATTCAATATTTAAAAAGTAAAATCAATAATGATAATTTTGAAAAAAAATAAATGAAAAAAGAAAAAGAAAGAAGAGGGAAGTTGGAAAAAGAAAAGAAAAGTAATTTTGAAAAAAAAAGAAAAAATAAACAAAAACAAAAGAAGAAAAAATGGAAAGATGGAAAAAAGATGAAAAAAAATAGAAAATGTAAAAAAAAAGAGAGAAATGTACTATAAATTACTATTATAATTTATAGTGTATTTAAGTATGAAAAATAATAATTTCTTCATACCATTTAGATGTACGAATAAGTAGGCTTTTAGATGTACGTATAAGTAGGCTTGCTTTTTGTAGTTTTGCATATGCTTTGTTTTCTAATTCCTATTCAACACATTCTCCGACGTTAGTTGATATTTTTATGAATGAAGATTTCACACACACACACACACACATACATACATGGACGAGGGCTTGTGTTTGTCATTAGGTGGTTAAGAATTTTCAATCTCAGAATAGTTTGGTGATGGGTCACATGCTAATATCATCCTGTAGGCTGTAGGTGATCATACTCCGGCACTCTGCTTGCTAAAGCGATGCATAATAAAATACCATTGGGCCATTAAAAATGTTATCTAGCTTATAAGATAATCTCCTGTAGTTGTTCAAAACCATTTTGGGAAAATGAGTGTGTTTGCCTCTCGATCTGAAAATCAGGTGTAGGATGTTATGATTTTTGAGCTGCATGTGCATCAGTGGAAGATTGTGCTTTATAATTTTATGGTAATGTATCTTTGAAAGCTGGAAAATTTGGCTGAACTCCCTGAATTTGGAATGCAGGGGAATCAGCCTTGGCATTGATATCTGAAAAGTAGCCTGCATTTTGCAATTCATTTCTGCTGATAAATGACAAGTGCGTTGACAAGGTGCGTTGCTGGATCTGGGTCACCAGGACACAGAGAATGACATGGAGGCATGGTGGTTCGGTTATTTAGGAGTTTAGTTAATATTATTTTTAAATATTTTTTTATTTTTAAAAAGTTATTTTTAAAATTAGTGTATCAAAATAATATAAAAATACTAAAAAAATATTAATTTAAAAAAAATAAAAAAAATTAAATTTTTTCATTAGTTCCAACCAAATTTGTTTGCTAGCTAATGAAATAGGTGTATGGTCCTTGAATGTTATATACACATTGAAAATAATAAAATTAAATTTTTTGAAGGTTCTTGAGATTTCATTAGACAAATCTAAAATTATTTAGAGATTTATTATCTAAAAATTTGATCTTTTTTAGCTTGTAATAATTTTTTAAATGCTAGGTTGTTGCAAATCAGAAGTCATTTAATTATCTAACCTCCAATAATAATCTACACGAACTACTAGTAAGAAATCCTCTAAATCCATATTTTGATTCATTTGAAAGCATTTTAAATAACTCATATTGATGTACAAGTATATCAAAATTGGATTCTTTAACTTGATTAGTACCTTTATTAGTTACTTATAAAACATGCCATATAACCCTAGTACTTTTACAAGATGATATTTTATTAAACTCATTTCTAATCAAGACACTATATAAAGTGTTCATAACTTTAGAATCCATAGAAGATAACTTCTTATCACCATCGGTATACTCACTTCTAGGTTTAGGAATCATTATATCAATTTCAATTTTAGTAGGCTTGTGAGGTCCATTTCCAATAGAAAATCATCAATAATAATCAATAAATTGAAGATATATAATCATTCTAACTTTCCAATAGGCATAGTTATTATCATCAAAGAAACGTGGTCTAAAGGTTGATGATCCTTCATTTTGAACATTAAAACTAGTGGTTAACATTATACTCAATCTAAGCAAACTTATATATATGAGAACTAATTTTCGATACCAAAAAGTAGATTATACAACTGAAAACTATAATCTCTATAGCTCACTCAATAGCATTTAGGATGATGAGTATGAGATTTTATACTCTTATGCTAGAATATAAAGATTTAATTTAACACAACTTATAGTATGTTATAATTGATGATTTCTAGTTGTTTTTTCTTTTGAAATAACTTCTATATTGTTTATATTCAAAATATCTAATTTATTTTGCATAAAAAAGAGCTATATATATGTTTCCAAAAGAAACTAGTCATTGGCATGCCTTTGACGATTAAAGCAATTGATCGGTTCAAATGACCATATCATTCGATCAACCAATTCCTATAAAATTTTCAGGTGCTCATCACAAATGAACAACGGTCGACCAATTTAACTTAAATACTAGTTTTAATAGTTTCAAACCTAGTAAGACTTAAATTTATTAAATGTATATCAATTCTATTTAAGCATATAATGTGAAATGTGTAAGTTTAATTTAGTTTGTTATTGAGTAAGATATAAAGATTTAACACTAATCTTTAAAATGAATTCTTAATAGCTAAGTCTTCACTTACTCTGCTTCTTGGACTTGTTGATGGACTTCTTTATTCAATTCTATATGCTTGTTGATATAATTTTCATATAAAATCTTTTTAAACTCAATCTCATGTAACCATATCATTAGTCCAATTTTCATTTAGTTGTTATAACTAAAATACAAGATATTATAAATATTAATATGTGACCCACAAGTCAACAATATTTACTATTTTTCTAACATTTCAATAAAAAAATCTTAAATCAAATAATTTTAAACTTTTAGTTTATCTTTCTCATTGATGGATCCTATATCTAAGTATAAGATATTATTTCTGTCATATCTCTCTCAATTTATGTCTTAAAACAAATGCCTTTTGAAAGAGGTGTTCCATGCTAAGTAGATAAGAATCTAATCTCAGATTTTTTCATGCTAAGCTATTTTTTGCATCTAGGCTATATGCATGAATTGAGACAATTTAAGCAACCTTCTAAATCTATCTAGATAAGATTTATATATCCAATACATAGGTTGCTTCTCCAAATTTATTTATAAAAAAACTCTTGGATAGAGAGTAAAGATATCATTTCTTAACAATAATATATCGTCTACATATAATATTAGAAAAACAACACCACTCTCACTATCCTTTTATAAACACAAGGTTTATCTATATTTTTAATGAAATCAAATTTGTTGATTATACCATAAAAAACAGATATTCTTACTCCTTAAAGCTTGCATTGCATGTTTATACATTGTCTTTCTTGTTGATATTTTTTTTAAAGACCCATATAGATCCATTAGGTTTTATCCCTTCAGATGGATCAACCAAGTTTCCAACTTGGTTAGTACAAGATGTCCATATCTTCAAGTTATTTCTTGGAATAAATACCATATATTATTTTCAAGTAATTGGTAGGCTTATCAATTACAAACATCATGTCATTCACAATTTCTATGAGAGGCCTTTATCTCATTTATGCATGACATGTCCTACCAAATTTATAAAGATTTTGTGTTTTTTAAGATTTAGGCTAAATATCCAATGCTTTAACCTTATGGATACATTTCATGTAGATATAGTGTTTTAAGAGGTATAGAGAATCTCATTATCTTTTAGATAATTCTTGAAATATTTGGTTAAATATTAATCACCTCGATCCAATCAAAGTTTCTTAATAGTTATTCCAATTTGTATTCCAATTTTATTTCAGTTTATATTAAACCTAGGCATTTTAAATTTAGGTATATACAAATTATCCATACAATTATTGGATTCATAAAAATATTATTATTAAAAAAATATTTTCCTCAATAATAAATTTAAATCCATTTAATACTAAATAAAATGTAAACAATATCTTAAAATACTAGAATAACCCTTGCTTCATTACCGAGTTATAGGTATACTTTACCTTCAACTAATCTTCTACTTTTTTTTTATAATTCTTACATGCAATTGCAAATGTAAAAATCACATTCGGCATCCAATACCCAAGAACTACAATGTAAAGTAGTAAAATCGTTTTTAATTATAAACATACCTAAAATAAAGGCTTTATTAAGCTTCTTTGCCTTCATGGTTTCAAAGCATTCCTTGCAATCCCTCCTCCAATGTTCTTCCTTGCCACAATAATGACAAGTGCTCTTGTCTTTCTTAACACCTCATTAGGTTTGTTTTCTTTAGAGACAACACCTTATTCTTCTTATCTTTCTTCTTAGACATTCTAGAAGACTAAACTAGAAGAACTTGGCTTTTTTTCTTTTTAAAGATCCCTTTAGCAGTTATAAGTATATTAAACAATGTATTATCCAACTTGTTAATGTGATAGTTTATAATGAATTACAAAAAGCTTTTGGTTAATGAATGCAAGACCAAGTTAACACTTAACTCATGATCCATGACCCTAATTAGCCTAATTTATTAATATATTCAATCATTTTTAAAATATGGGTGTTGATTAAAGAACCCTCTACCATCATGCAACGTAACAATTCTTTATAGGTCTCGTACCTTTTGATCCTTCTAGCCTCATCAAACAATTCGTTTAGATGCATAAGCAATCATAGTATAGACATCTATATTCTCATGTTGCATTTGAAGTACATATGATATACTGGTTAATATTACACATGCAGTATGTTTATCATCATCAATATGACGATGATGTTCATTCCTAACTTCTTCTTCAACATCCTCAGCAGAGATATTTGGAATTGGATTTTGTATAACATGTAACCTTTATACTTGAGTACAATTCTCACATTTTGGTACCATTCAGTCAATTTGTTAACATCAAGTATACTTCATAGAAATACGTTACTACTCATTTTAATCTACCAACCTATTTATATAAAAATAAAGAATATTAGTTCAATGCATATATATTTAAATTCTAAATTTAGATCAAGTTTTTAATTCTAATCTGGTCTCTTATTATTTTCTTGCAAATTAATAGCTTTCCCTATTAATTTGAAAATCTCGCTTAGATTTTCCTAGTGGGTTAGGATTCCATTTTATTTATCTGACCTCAAGTGACTCAACAAATTAAAATAAATTAAATTAGGTAGATAACAGTTTATCAATCACATCTCTGTGTGAATCCTAGATCAGTTAGGTGACAAGTCTTTTTCTAAACATATCTTATATATTTCGCCCAACCCATGCCTTTAACCTTATATGATCATGAGTGACTCATTCATATCATATAGGTTAGTTAAGTAGAACTTCATTTTTATAGCATTAAACATATTTCATTAACAATAACCTTGAGTGACTGAATAAGTTATCCATTAATAAAATTATGGTTTTATGTATATAAATTCGGAAGGTAACTATTTATGTTCTCAACATGTACTTAATATATTAATGATAGATTTATTATCAATTAATTAGGTCTCATATATAACATGACATAACATATATACATTTCATACATAACAATTTATATACAAACATACACCCTTAACATGCCATTTTAATTGGATGATTATAGACATATCTAAATTAATTTTCTTAAGCCATTGAAGGGAATTAGGTGGCCAAAATCTAGGTAGTTGTTGCAAATATTCATAAGTCTTTTGTGAGCACCACCATGGTTGTAGCTTTTTTTTGCTTTTATTTCTTCCTTCGTTTTAGATTACAAAATATATGTTCCTATCTAAATTTTTACATTTTTAAATTACATAATATTTACATAATTGTATAAAGAACCTCAAGTTACATTCGAGAAGAATTAGATGAGAAAACGTTTTACAACCCCGATGAATAATAAATAAAAGACACGACACACAGATCCTATTTATTATTTCAACCATAAAAACAAAATCACATTAGTCTTTAATGTCCATAAATATTCATCATGCATAATAACATAATAATATGCATAATATAATTATTACATCCTTCAATTCTAATTAATGGCTTTATTTATAATTTTTAAAATAATATTTTTAACTTTTAGAAATATTAAATCAAATCTAATTTGATAATTTTCCAAACATAATAAATTTTACTAAAAACAAGTTTTCTTTGAATTTTTTTTTCAAAATTTAATAATAAAGTTAATCATATTAAAATTCTTATTAATATCCTAAACTATTTTAGGATCAATTAAATAAAATTTTTCAACTTAAAACAAAAACTCTCTTTATTTTAGAAAAGTAATTTTTCTAAACATTATTTAATTAAACATTTTAATTAGATCCTCATCCAATTAGGATATTACAAAACACATAAATTTTGAATTAAACATTTTAATTCAATCCTAATCCTTTAGAAAAATTAATTTCACAATTAAATTTAAATTTTAAAATATAAAATCAACATTTTATATAAGAAAGGGAAAAATCATAATTATATCCCAAAAGCCAAAATATCAACTTTAATGTCCATTATCTCCATCCTATTGCTGTAATCGAAGGTGAGCTCACTGCCTATCGCCAGCAACAACAACGATAACGGTAACAAAGGTTGTTAGTACATCACTAGCATTGCAGGGCAGTAGCCTCACACTACATTTGCCACCAGCTCTAAGTAGCAGTCTCACACTAATCTTTGTAGCATACCTGATGAGGCAGCAACCATGGTTATTGCCTTTCATGCCAGCAACGAGCACCAGCAGATCTGACACTATTGCTGTTGGCGTTACCATTTTTTAAAAAAAAAAACTATGAAATAACATTACTGTTGGGAAAAATAATTTTTGCAAATAAAATTAATTTGAAATTAAATCAATAACAATTAAAACAAGTAATCAACAACTTTAGTTGTCTAACGATAGCTCTAACACCACTATTAGATTCCTAAATGTCATAAACACAACAAAAAAAATAAAAAAAATTATTCATGTCCTCCTAAGATCCTGTTAGACATATCTAGAGTTATTTAGAAATTTATTACCTAAAGATCTTATTTGTTTTAGCTTTGTATAATTCTTTAAAGGCTAAGTTGTCACAAACCATAAGTGATCTTATTGTTCGTCTTCCAACAGTAATTCACACAAAGCACCAATGAGAAATATCTTAAATCTCTATTTAGAAAAGAGGGATTTTTATGTTTAAAATGCTAGCTCTCTATTCTAACTTACGTAGTTTCTTTTTTCTAATAAATAACAACTCTAAAAAATAAGAGGCATAACTTACTATCTATAGAAAAATCTGAAAACCCAATAAATTGGTAAAATATCAACTTGCTCCTTGAATAATATCTATATATTAATTTAAGAAAATTTTATAAATTAACTCAATGAAGTTCTTGATTTTTCTAGATCTAGAAATATAATCTCTATATTGATTATATTCTTGTTCTTAATTTCTAAAATATGTTTTTATCAAGTCATACTTAATGAAATCATCCTAATTTAATTTATGATTAATGGTTTTTAATGTATGTGACTTATTAAGTTCATAATATGTTGTTCCAAAAATAAATTCTAATTCTAATTAAATAGAATTAAATAAATTAAATAATTTAATTTATTATCAATTCAACAATTGATTAATTTATATTTAAAAATCAGGTGCATCAACTAGTAATATGTTATGATCCCTTAAATATTAAAAAAAATCATTAGTGGTTTGATTTGATCTTTCAGTGATCAGTTTCTCAATGTAATTAATATCTTTTCAATAATATTTTGATTTAACATTAAAGCATGAAGTATGTTTGTCATATTAAATTATGTGTTCTATAAGTTAACTTAGTGATCTTAAGTCTAATGATCACTTACACAACCATTACATCAGTCTTTCCATAGACATAGGTGATCTCTCCATATTGAATTCTCATACGGATTAGTTCAGTGTACTTGTCTTATGACAAGTACTTATATATTAGTTTTAGGCATCCCTTATACTTCAACTTATGAGAACAACTTCTTCCTTTCATAAAAGAAATGACATAACGTGTACCAATCTCTACGACTCTAAGAAATATTTAGTATTTAAGAGAGCATCAACCAAGAATATTTTAGGAACAATGCTTTGATGCAATTGGAATCTTGTAATTATAACAACTTCATAATTTTCTTTGCAAAGAATTTTTATCACATGGACTTTATCTTTGCTCTAAATTTATAAATCAAATATTAAATTCATTAATCTAATATTATATGTATATTAAAGATAAATTAAGTTCTTATTAATAATAAATATATCTTTACATGAATATAATAATATCATGTGCAACCAACCAATTGGCTACATAGTATATTAAACTAATAATCTTCCACTTGCACTAAAATCAATTACTCATATATCTAATATCATAATATTATATTGTTACATATAGTATTAATGCTTCTGCATGGATACTGATTTAGTAAAAGGATCTTTTAGATTCTTTTTTATAGATACTTACTCTATCTTTACATCTTTTATTTCATTGATTTATTAAATCAAATGGAATTTTTTAAATACTTGTTTAGATCATTGATGAGACCTTAATTTCTTTGTTTATGCAATGACTCTATTTTTAGTATAATATAAGGCATTAATTGATTAGTACTTAAAAGTGCATTTTTATCATGGTTTTATATCATCATTTTGCACTTGAAGTATCAATAACTCCTTAACTAAAATATGTTTTATAATAATGTATCTAATAATATAAGATACCTATAATTTGTGGTAAATGTCTATTTTTAATGCAGGCCTATCACATAAATGAAAGGATTGATTGATGACTTGAAGAACTTAAATTGCAAGGATAAAGAGTTGGTCAAACTTAGAAAAGAGATGTCGGTGCAATCCAAACCGGAACACTGTTCGGTAATTGGGTCATATCTGGAGCTACAGATCTCAGATTTAGGTCCAATTTATATGGATGGAAAGGTAAGACATAGGCCTACAACTTTCATACGGAGCCCAAGATCTAAAAAGGCCATTATCAAGCCCAAATTGTAGCAACAACAAAGAAGCCCGAATCTGTCTTCCAGCCCGAGCACTGTTCGGTATTTTGGCCATATCTGGAGTTCTAAAAGTCCAAATGAGCTGAATGTTTTACACAAGATAGCTGAGACAATGGCCTACAACTTTCATGTTTTCACCTGGCTCCAGTTTGGACGTTATCAATGACGTTTTGGGCAGACAAGAGAAGATAAGGATTGTCACTAAGTCAAAAGTTGGCCACCCACTTATCAATTAGTCATCAAATCAATAGTTCCCAATTCTGGCCTATAAAAGGAGACATTTGCCATGCATTTAGGCATCTTGGTTTCCAGATCAAGATCATGCTCTTCCTTTCTCTCTTTGTATTTTTTATGTTTTGCTTTCATTAATATTAAGTTTATGCCTTTCATTTCCTTTCCTTTACTTAGTTAACTTTTATGTTCTTATTTTGTTTATTTATTTTCTTTTCTTTCATTATGTCTAGCTAAGTTAATTATGTCAAGGTGAAAAGGTTACACTAATGGTGTGAGAATAAGTATAGCAAGGTGAAAAGGTTACACTAATGGTGTAAGAATAAGTATAATGTAAACTTAATATGGACTTTAATGTTTGATACTAACATGTTTTATATTTGTTATCTTGTTTACTCTTTAATACTTTGCTTGTTAAATGACTAATCTTGATTTATGTTGTATAACACTTGGTACAACAAATGCTTGGCACTTTCATAGCCCATAATGTATGGTATAACCGACACCTGAGCTATGAAAGGAACTTGATTTGTTGTTAACATAAGTTATAATCATGAATGCTTGACGAGATTTACAAGTACTAGCATTAATTGAATAAGATGACTAATGTAATCATGTTAACAATATATAATCTGATTGGAACCTCCTTTGTGTGTGGTTTCCAATTCAATAATAAGAGTTTATACTATACTTGTTTGACATACCATTAGTGAAACCTCTAACCTTGACATTTGTTATTATTATTGTTATTATTATTATTATTATTATTATTACTTTTGTTGTTATTGTTGTTTTATAATTGTTGTTTATAATTTGTACAATTAACCTCCCTGTGGTTCGACCCCGGTCTTGCCGGGTTATTTATTACTTCGACACTCCTGCACTTGGGAGAAGACATCAATCTTTTAGTCGTGTCAATGATCTTGTAGATAAAGGTTGATTTTTTTTCTCACATTGTTTTTGTGATTTTTGCTAGTTTCTCTCACCCCGGTCAAATGGTGGATAACGGTACTCCGTGACTTAAGTTGGTTCTTTCAGTTTCCTATAATAACTGATATCTGTGTATATATTTGTGCAATTCTTTGAATCTCTCTTCCAATTCTCATTTGAAAATGGACACTAATCTTGAAAAATTGAAAAAGTATTTTCCCGCTCTGCCTCAGAATGCGATTACAAAAATTTACCGTGCTAGATGTGCAAGATTGAGATTGTTAATGAATCATGGAATTCCTGAAGATATTCGCTGGTTGATTGAAGCAAAGGTCCAATTATCAGGTGAGTCCTCTGACTTCTTCATTTCACACATGCCTGGAACAGATAAAAGCACTTTTGCAAAGAAGCGTCGTGCAAAACGATTAGAAGTCTGTCATCGATGTGCTAGATGGACTTGTAATACACAATGTCGTTCTTTAGGAATGGTATCTATAAACCGTGAAGATAAAATACAATTCATTAAGGATGGCCTGAGTAAGGAGTCTTTAGATAATCTTCTATTAACTTTTAAGACGCATCCTAGTGGAAATGTGCATCGCACAATTCATGATTTATGACCCTATTTTCATAAAGAACATAATCGACTTAGTCTTGGGAATCTGACTAAAAAGACTTTGTTTTCAATTTTTTAAGAAAACTGGATGGGAAGCCTACCCCGACCCATAGAGGGTGTTTAAGTCATTCTTACACGTAAAACCAAGGAAAGATATGAGCCACAATCACAACTACCTGTACATACACATGCTTTTTTAAAAATAAATAAATAAATAAATAAAGAGAGAGAGTGTGTGTGAGACTCCAGCTGGCCTGTATATAGATGGTCTGATTGCCTTTTTAATTTCTCATCTATAAAATCCTCTCTTCCTTCTTTTCATTTCTACTCAACCCATACATTCAACAAATATAGAAATGTGTAAAAATGAAAAGTTTCTCAGGTCATCACATAAGAAATATTTGTGTTTTCGGTGGATCTAGTCTTGGGAAAGAAAAGGAGTTTTTAGAATCAGCAAATCATCTTGGTCAAGTGCTAGCTGAGAGAAAGATTCATTTAGTGTATGGGGGAGGCAGTCTTGGGTTAATGGGAGGTGTGTCAATAGCTGCATTTTTAGGAGGTAGTCAAGTTTTGGGGGTCGTCCCCGAAGCTTTAGCACAAAGAGACATCATTGGAAAAACAATTGGAGAGGAACTTCAGGTCTCCACAATGTCGGCTCGAATGAATGCAATGTTTAACCATGTTGATGCTTTCATTGCTTTACCAGGTGGTCTAGGCACATTGGAAGAGATCTTTCATATTTTCTCTTGGGCTCAATTGCACATTCACCATAAACCCATAGGTTTGTTAAATGTTAATGGTTATTATGATAAGTTGTTGTCTTTTCTTGATCATATTGTGGAAAAGGAATTTCTAACATCTTCTGCACGACAAATCATAATCTCTGCTGCTATTGCTGAACAATTAATTGACCAGCTACAATCCTTCATTCCTGTAATTGATCCTTCCATGAGTCGCATAAATTGGTCATCTAAGGGAAGCCGTAAAAAGCTTAGATTGGATTTGAGCCTTCATTTGTGAATTTTTATGTCTTTTGGTTTTATTATTGTGTTTTGTTATTTCTTATTTTTGTTTCAGTGTGTTTCAGGTTTTGTCAGTGTTTGTTATTTCAGGTGATATCTTCTATACTCTATCTTTCTACCTTAGAACATTGAGGACAATGTCTCATTTTGGTTGGGGGGAGATGGTAGTAGTTGATAAAAAAAAAATTATTTTTCATTTCATAAAGCATGTGCATAATTTTTGTTACTAGGATGGCAGAGTAAAGGAGCTCTTTTGTTAAAGTGACTCTTGAGACGCATCTTAGTAACCATTCTTAACAAGGTCTATTATAATACTTCTTGAAATATTCAGGTTTACAAACTCTCGCATTGTTATTTAACCATTCTTAACAAGGTCTATTATAATACTTCCTGAAATATTCAGGTTTACAAACTCTCGTATTGTTACCACTTAATTCTGCTCATATACTTATTTAACATGTATTCTTAAACCTTAATTTACACACACACACTTTAACATATGATTGTGGGTTGCATATTGGATTATTACATTATTTATGTTCTTTTGTTAAAGGTAACAACTAAGGGAAAGGGATTGTATATAATTAAAAAACAAAAAGAAAAAAAAAGAAAAAAAGAAAGAAAATGATGATAATAAAAATGTAGATAAGTTTGGTTTCGTAGCCTCCCTAACCTAAGCAATTAAGCCCGAAGGGGTGTTTTAACACCTAATACCCTAAAGTCAACTGACTTGGGAGCTATTGGCCCAACGCTTGTTACATGGGTTGAGGAGAAAAGCTTAAGGGAATCAAACATTGCACTATCTACATATCAGTATCTGCGACCCGAGTTACTAAGCTCGTAGGGGTGTCTTAACACCTAATGCCCTAAGACCAACTGGTCTGGGAGTCATTAGCCGAAAGCTCGTTACATGGGTTAAAGATGCATGGTGTTTTTAAATTATATGTATATATATTTAAAAAAAAAAAAGAAAAAAAAAAGACAAAAATAATAATCCTAACCTAAGGAAGTTAACCTTAAACATTAGAAAAAAAATTTTATTTTCTTCCAAGAAAAGCCCTATCATTATGTGTTGATATATTGAGCACAAAAGAAAGGTTTATGAATATCTTGTTAAGAGGTATTGAGCAGGTATATAAATTTAGCGAGAGTTTGTTTATCTGGATAGATTAATGGAAGTTAAATGATGAATACCTTGCTTTGTGGAATTTGCAAATTATTTTTCTATTTTAACGCTTTGATTACTAGGGACTAATAATAAGCTGGTTGGGGGTTGTGATTAGTACTTAAAAGTGTATTTTCATCATCGTTTTATATCATCATTTTGCACTTGAAGTATCAATAACTCCTTAACTAAAACATGTTTTATAATAATATATCTAATAATATAAGATACCTTTAATTTGTGGTAAATGTTCATTTTAAATGCAGGTCTATCACATAAATGAAAGGATTGATTGATGACTTGAAGAACTTAAATTGCATGGATAAAGAGATGGTCAAACTTAGAGAAGAGATGTCGGTGCAATCGAAACCGGAACACTATTCGGTAATTGTGTCATATCTGGAGCTACAGATCTCAGATTTAGGTCCAATTTATATGGATGGAAAGGTAAGACATAGACCTACAACTTTCATATGGAGCCCAAGATCTAAAAAGGCCATTATCAATTCCAAATTGTAGCAACAACAAAGAAGCCCGAATCTGTCTTCCAGCCCGAGCACTGTTCGGTATTTTGGCCATATCTGGAGTTTTAGAAGTCCAAATGAGCTAATGTTTTACACAAGAAAGCTGAGACAATTGCCTACAACTTTCATGTTACAACTGGCTCCAATTTTGACGTTATCAATGACGTTTGGGGCAGACAAGAGAAGATAAGGATTGTCACCAAGTCAAAAGTTGGCCACCCACTTAT
The DNA here is from genome assembly GCF_000495115.2 of Populus euphratica. Taxonomy (NCBI): domain Eukaryota; kingdom Viridiplantae; phylum Streptophyta; class Magnoliopsida; order Malpighiales; family Salicaceae; genus Populus; species Populus euphratica. Next base: position 12,454 of record NW_011500601.1, on the reverse strand, counting down.
CAATTAGTCATCAAATCAATAGTTCCCAATTGTGGCCTATAAAAGGAGGCATTTGCCATGCATTTAGGCATCTTGGATTCCAGATCAAGATCATGCTCTTACTTTCTCTCTTTGTATTTTTTATGCTTTGCTTTCATTAATATTAAGTTTATGCCTTTCATTTCCTTTCCTTTACTTAGTTAACTTTTATGTTCTTATTTTGTTTATCTATTTTTCTTTCTTTCATTATGTCTAGCTAAGTTACTAATGTCAAGGTGAAAAGGTTACACTAATGGTGTAAGAATAAGTATAGTGTACACTGATGTAACCATATTATTCGATAGTTTCACCCACTTTTACCTAATGTTTTGTCCATGTTTTATATGTAAAATGCCTTGATATTCTTTGTTTTATGTTTTGAAGGCACTTTTGGATGAAAAATGCAAAAAGGAGTAAATTGGAGATAATTGGCAGATTTGACGTTCAGTCGATGTTTTGTGCAGAGTGTGAGTTCTAGAGATCAAAATGAAGTGATTCCAGTGGCTCTAAAAAGCTAACATCCATACCTTTCTGGAAATGTAATGCAAGAAAAGTACAAAGAGGAAGATCATGGAAATCACATCCTTCAAAGTCAAATCTCGTATTCTGCCACTGTTGACCTTTGTCCATTCAAAATTCCATATCTGGAGCTATAGAAGTCCAATAGATGCAAACTCAATTTTGTTGGATTCATGACTCAAAGGTCTATAAACGCTCCAAGTTTCAGCCAAAAACGATGTCAGATGAGGGCGATATGAGTTTTCAAAGATGACAACTGAATTCTGCCAGCAATCAGGTTTTGTGAAGAAATGAGTCCAAATTATGTTTCGAAGCTTCTAAACTATCATCCAAGTTATAATTTCAGCAATTTAGCCCCTCTAGTAAATCAATCTAGAAGGTCAAGAAAAGTAGCCACCAACCTCAATCCACCAACCTCAAATCACCAACCACAAACCAGCTGCAAGTTGGAATGCTGCCATTGTCAAAGAAGGAGGCTACAATGGTGGGTTGTTTGTGGTGACTACTAATGTCAAAGTTTGGCAAGTTTGGCAGCCACCATTGTTGATAAAGAAGCAAGAGGAGCTGCCATTGAAGCCTATATATAGACATCAAGAGAGCCAAGAAAGAGGAGGAGGGAGTGCAATAGAATCAAAGAAAGGTGGTAGCAACTAGAAGTGAAGAAACACAAACTCTCCTCTCTACATACTAGAAATAATGCTTTCTTTTATCTTTAGGAGTAGTTGTTCAATAGATATGCAAGGCTAAGCTCTTTTCTTGGTTGCAAGGACGCAGAAACTTTCAGATTTCAAGAACTGTGAGATTTATTCTTCATTTATTTTCAGTTTGTATTATGAATGAGTATGATTGTTTTCCTATGCATGTTTTCTATGATTGTTGTTGATAATTGCTAGAGCGGACTCTAAGTTATTATTGCGAACAATCTATTGCTAAGTTTGGTATCAAAACCGGAGTTAGGGTATATAAACTTGTGAAGCAACTAAGCTTGATAATTGTGGCGGAACTACGTTATTAAACTTAGGGAAAACATTCGATCAAAGCAACACAAGCAGACAACTTGGTTGTTAAGATTAATGAATTTATCTAGATCTTAAGGCTGCCATTAGATTAAATCATTAGTGCGGACACTGTGATTATTTGTTGGTTAGGGCTAGTTATACGGCGGATCCGTTAATTAACCAAAGTTAAGAAAAGATAAAAATTCAGAATATAAACTGGAGTTTCGTTTCAAGGATCGGTTCTGATTTCTGTAGGTGGATGTGTGCTTGTGACCAAGGTTTGTTTTCTTGATAAATTTCAGTTTTAATTGATTGTGTTCACTAGTTTAATTTCTTCCATAGTTTAGATTATCACAAATCAAAACCCCCCAATTGCATAACGTATAGCATAAAAATCTAAACTAAATCTTCCTCGTGGGATCGATCCCTTGCTTGCTCTATACTATCTTGTGTGATTTAAGTGTAAGGGTAATTAATTTGTGCGACCGCGACATCGCAACATACACTTAATATGGACTTTAATGTTTAATACTAACGTGTTTTATATTTGTTATCTTATTCACTCTTTAATACTTTGCTTGTTAAATGACTAATCTTGATTTATGTTGTATAACACTTGGTACAACAAATGCTTGGCACTCTCATAGCCCATACTGTATGGTATAACCGACACCAGAGGTATGAAAGGAACTTGATTTGTTGTTAACATAAGTTATAATCATGAATGCTTGACGAGATTTACAAGTACTAGCATTAATCGAATAAGATGACTAATGTAATCATATTAACAATCTATAATCTGATTGGAACCTCCTTTGTGTGTGGTTTCCAATTGAATAATAAGAGTTTATACTATACTTGTTTGACATACCATTATACTTGTTTGATATACCATTAATGAAACCTCTAACCTTGACATTTGTTATTATTATTGTTTAATCCTTACATTAATTTTCCATCTCCAAGTTCTCATCATCATCTTCTTCTTCTCTTTCTTTATTATTATTATTATTATTATTATTATTATTATTATTACTACTACTATTATTATTATTATTATTATTATTATTATTATTATTATTATTATTGTCATTGTTGTTATTATTGCTATTACTATTGTTGTTGTTGTTATTATTATTGTTGTTATACTATTGTCATTTATAATTTGTACAATTAACCTCCCTGTGGTTCGACCCCGGTCTTGTCGGGTTATTTATTACTTCAACACTTCTGCACTTGGGAGAAGACATCAATCTTTCAGTCGTGTCATGTTTTTGGTGCCGTTGCCGGGGAGGTAAGTTTTGTATAAATTATAATATTTATTTTATTTTCTCTTTTCACTTTTCTTGTATATAACTTTGTTTCTTTTCTCTTGTTTCTTCTTTTTTTGTTTTCTTCTTCCTTTTATTCTATTCCAACACGTGCATGAGAGTGTGGTCACGTACAGCAAGTGGTAGACTTTGTAGGGTATCCTCATCATTTTCAGAAAATATGGCCAAAGAAGATAATCAATCACTTCATAATGAGAATAATGAGAATAACCCTGCTAGAACACTTAGAGACCACATGAATCCTACAAGAACAAGTGCACCATCATGCATAGTTTTCCCTCCTGATGCATCTCATTTTAATTTTAAACTAGGCATGATTCAACTTTTACCTTCTTTTCATGGCTTAGAATTGGAAAATCCATACTTGCATTTAAGGGAATTTGAGGAGGTTTGCAACACATAGAATAATTTGAATTGTAGCATGAACACCATCAGATTAAAGCTTTTTCCTTTTTCATTAAAAGATAAAGCTAAAACATGGCTACAAAATTAAAGACCAGGATCCATTCGTGCTTGGGATGAAATGCAACAACAGTTTTTAAAGACGTTTTTTCCATCTCATAGAACAAACTCTTTCAAAAGACAAATCACCACTTTCACTCAAAAACCAGGAGAAACATTTTATCAATGTTGGGATAGGTATCGAGACTTGCTTAGTACTTGACCTCATCATGGTTTTGAAACATGGAGATTGGTTTCACATTTCTATGAAGGGTTAACACCTAAAGATAGGCAAATGGTTGAATTGATGTGCAATGGAACTTTTAAAGATAAAGACCCTGATGAAGCAATGGAGTACTTAGACTTATTAGCTGAAAATGCTCAAAATTGGGACACCGCGGGTACTTATGAGGCACCGAGTAAAACTCAATCTCATACATCTAGTGGAGGTATGTACAACCTTAGGGAAGATCATGACCTTCAAGCCAAGTTTGCATCTTTAGCTAGAAAAGTCGAGGCACTAGAATTGTCCAACCTTGCCTTCTTTTAAGGAATGTCTCCATGAACAAGCCCATGCTTTAAACAGTCTCTAAAGGCCCAACCACAACCCATACTCACAAACATACAACCCTGGTTGGAGAAATCATCCAAATTTTAGTTGGAAGATTGAGAACACCAATGCACAAACTTCACAACCACAGTTTCAAGCACACCATAATTTCCAAAATTATCATGGATATGTACCTCCTTATGCTCCACCTCCTACAAGAAATTTTAAGGAAACTTTGTATGCATTCATTGAAAAGCAAGAGACAATCAACACTCAACTTGCTCAAAGCAATTCATTGAAAAGCAAGAGACAATCAATACTCAACTTGCTCAAAACATAACAGATTTTAAAGATACTCTTGCAAAATTCACATCTGCTCTAACATGACAGATTTTAAAGATACTCTTGCTAAATTAACATCTGCTCTTAATTTTCAAGAGAAAGGTAAGTTTCCATCTCAAACACAACAAAATCCCAAGGGGCAATACAATGCAAATGCAAGTAGTTCCGGAAGCCAACACACGGATCAAATCAAATCAGTCACTACTCTGCGCAGTGGTAAGGTTATTGAAAATCCCTCTCTTGAACCTTATGAGAAAGATGATGAGTCAATCTCTGAGGGTAAGGAAGGGGTTGAATCTGAAAATTGCAAAGAAATGACTAATTCTCCGCCAGCACTTCCATTTCCTCAAGCCATGACCAAATAAAGGAAAGTCAATCACAACTCTGAAATTTTTGAAACTTTCAAACAGGTAAGGATCAATATACCTTTGCTGGATGTTATTAAACAGGTTCCTTCCTATGCTAAATTTTTGAAAGATCTATACACTGTGAAAAGGAAATTGAATGTGAAAAAGAAAGCCTTTCTAGCCGAACAAGTAAGTGCTATTCTTCAAAACAATAATGCTTTGAAATATAAAGACCCTGGTTGTCCTACAATTTCTTGCTTTATTGGAGAGCATAAAATTGAAAGAGCCTTACTTGATCTTGGTGCTAGTGTGAATTTACTTCCATATTTAGTTTTTCAGAGTCTCAATCTAGGTGAGTTAAAACCAACTTCTATATCTCTTTTACTTGTCGATAGATCTGTAAAAGTGCCTAGAGGAATAATTGAAGATGTGTTAGTACAAGTCGATAAATTCATTTATCCTGTAGATTTTATTGTCTTCGACACACAACCTGTTGAAGTATGTAATTCATTTCCTGTTATTTTAGGACGTCCATTTCTTGCAACCTCTAACGCATTGATTAATTGTAGGAATGGACTGATGAAGCTATCATTTGGAAACATGACATTGGAGATGAATATTTTCAACATTTGCAAGCAACCTGGAGATGATAATGATTTACAAGAAGTAGATCATATTGACGAATTAGTTTATGATCAACTTGAATCTACTTTAAGTAAAAATGAGTTGGATGAATCTGAAGATTTGCAAATGATTTATTCTAAGGAAGAAATCACGGATGAAACAAGCACCGAAAATGTTGATGCGAATCTTTTGTCAACAACGACAACAAATTCGACATCTGGCATCACACCAATTGATGATTACTTTCCTAACGAATCCTTACTTTCTCTTAGTCCAATGCCTTGGTATGATAAAAATATCAATTTTCTTGCTTTAGGAGATTTGCCAACTGATTGGAGTACTCAAGACAAAGAAAAGTTTTTGAACGAAGTGAAGAGCTTTTATTGTGATGACCCTAACTTATTCAAATATTGTCCTGATCAAATATTTCAAAGATTCATTCCTAACAATGAGGTAAGTAGTGTCATTAAACTTTGTCATTCTGAAGCATGTGGAAGTTATTTCTCGTCAAAAAAGACTGCTGCAAAAATCTTTCAAAATGGATTTTATTGGCGCACCATTTTCAAGGACACACATGCATTCTGCAAAACTTGTGAAAATTGTCAAAAAATTGACACTGGTCAAAAAGTTTTGTTTTATGATTCTCAACTCTATGCATTCCCTAAAGAGCTAAGATTAAGATGGACCAATCCTTATGGGGCCTGTGATATTGAGAATTCAATGAATGACAATGATTTTAAGGAAAATGGACATCGTTTGAAAGCTTACTTTGATAATTTTCCTAGTGAAAATGAATCAGCTAGTTTGAATGATCTTGTAGATAAAGGTTGATTATTTTGTTTTTCTCACATTTTCTTTTTTCTGTTTCTTTTTGAGTGATTTTTGCTAGTTTCTCTCACCCCGGTCAAATGGCGGACAACGGTACTCCGTGACATATGTCGGTTCTTTCAGTTTCCCACAATAACTGATATTTGTGTATATATATGTGCAATTCTTTGAATCTCTCTTCTAATTCTCATTTAAAAATGGACACTAATCTTGAAAAATTGAAAAAGTATTTTCCCGTTCTGCCTCAAAATGCGATTACAAAAATTTACCGTGCTAGATGTGCAAGATTGAGATTGTTAATGAATCATGGAATTCCTGAAGATATTCGCTGGTTGATTGAAGCAAAGGTCCGATTATCAGGTGAGTCCTTTAGCTTCTTCATTTCACACATGCCCGGAACAGGTAAAAGCACTTTTGCTAAGAAACGTCGTGCAAAACGACTAGAAGTCTGTCATCGATGTGCTAGATGGACTTGTAATACACAATGTCGTTCTTTAGGAATGGTATCTATAAACCGTGAAGATAAAATACAATTCATTAAGGATGGCCTGAGTAAGGAGTCTTTTGATAATCTTCTATGGACTCTTGAGACGCATCCTAGTGGAGATGTGCATCGTGCAATTCATGATTTATGGCCACTATTTCATAAAGAACATGATCGACTTAGTCTTGGGAATCTGACTAAAAAAGACCCTGTTTGCCAGTTTTTAAGAAAACTGGATGGGAAGCCTATCCCCGACCCATAGAGGGCGTTTAAGCCGTTATTGGACGTAAAACCACGGGAAGATGTGAGCCACAATCACAACTACATGTACATACACATGCCTTTTTTTTCAAAGTAAATAAATAAATAAATAAAAAGAGAGAGAGAGAGTGTGAGACTCCAGCTGGCCTACATATAGGTGTTATGATTGCCTTTCTCATTTCTCATCTATAAAACCCTCTCTTCCTTCCTTTCATTTCTACTCAACCCATACATTCAACAAATACAGAAGTGTGTAGAAATGGCAAGTTCCTCGGGTCATCAAATAAGAAATATTTGTGTTTTCGGTGGATCTAGTCCTGGGAAAGAAAAGGAGTTTTTAGAATCAGCAAATCATCTTGGTCAGGTGCTAGCTGAGAGAAAGATTCATTTAGTGTATGGGGGAGGCAGTCTTGGGTTAATGGGAGGTGTGTCAATAGCTGTATTTTTAGGAGGTAGTCAAGTTTTGGGGGTCGTCCCTGAAGCTTTGGCACAAGGGGACATCATTGGAAAAACAATTGGAGAGGAACTTCAGGTCTCCACAATGTCAGCTCGAATGAATGCAATGTTTACCCATGCTGATGCCTTCATTGCTTTACCAGGTGGTCTAGGCACATTGGAAGAGATCTTTCATATTTCCTCTTGGGCTCAATTGCACATTCACCATAAACCTATAGGTTTGTTAAATGTTAATGGTTATTATGATAAGTTGTTGTCTTTTCTTGATCATGCTGTGGAATAGGAATTTCTAACATCTTTTGCACGGCAAATCATAATCTCTGCTACTACTGCTGAACAATTGATTGACCAACTACAATCCTTCATTCCTGTGATTGATCTTTCCATAAGTCACATAAATTGGTCATCTACGGGAAGCCGTAAAAAGCTTAGATTGGATTTGAGCCTTCATTTGTGAATTTTTGTGTCTTTTGGTTTTATTATTGTGTTTTGTTATTTCTTATTTTTGTTTCAGTGTGTTTTAGGTTTTGTCAATGTTCGTTATTTCAGGTGATATCTTCTATACTCTATCTTTCTACCTTAGAACATTGAGGATAATGTCTCGTTTTGGTTGGGGGGAGAGGGTAGTAGTTGATAAAAAAAAAATTATTTTTCATTTCATAAAGCATGTGCATAATTGTTGTTACTAGGATGGCAGAGTAAAGGAGTTCTTTTGTTAACGTGACTCTTGAGACGCATCTTAGTAATCATTCTTAACAAGGTCTATTGACACGACTAAAAGATTGATGTCTTCTCCCAAGTGCAGGAGTGTCGAAGTAATAAATAACCCGGCACGACCGGGGTCGAACCACAGGGAGGTTAATTGTACAAATTATAAATAACAATAATACAACAACAACAATAATAAAACAACAACA
>NW_011500601.1:0-4242 GCF_000495115.2 Populus euphratica | reverse complement strand
AATAATAATAATAATAGTAGTAGTAGTAATACTAATAATAATAATAATAATAATAATAATAATAAAGAAAAAAGAAGGAGAAGAAGAAGAAGAAGATGAGAACTTTGAGATGGAATATTAATGTAACGATTAAACAATGATAATAACAAATGTCAAGGTTAGAGGTTCTACTTGGAGATGGAAAATTAATGTAAGGATTAAACAATAATAATAACAAATGTCAAGGTTAGAGGTTCCACTAATGGTATGTCAAACAAGTATAGTATAAACTCTTATTATTCAATTGGAAACCACACACAAAGGAGGTTCCAATCAGATTATAGATTGTTAATATGATTACATTAGTCATCTTATTCGATTAATGCTAGTACTTGTAAATCTCGTCAAGCATTCATGATTATAACTTATGTTAACAACAAATCAAGTTCCTTTCATACCTCTGGTGTCGGTTATACCATACAGTATGGGCTATGAGAGTGCCAAGCATTTGTTGTACCAAGTGTTATACAACATAAATCAAGATTAGTCATTTAACAAGCAAAGTATTAAAGAGTGAATAAGATAACAAATATAAAACACGTTAGTATTAAACATTAAAGTCCATATTAAGTGTATGTTGCGATGTCGCGGTCGCACAAATTAATTACCCTTACACTTAAATCACACAAGATAGTATAGAGCAAGCAAGGGATCGATCCCACGAGGAAGATTTAGTTTAGATTTTTATGCTATACGTTATGCAATTGGGGGGTTTTGATTTGTGATAATCTAAACTATGGAAGAAATTAAACTAGTGAACACAATCAATTAAAACTGAAATTTATCAAGAAAACAAACCTTGGTCACAAGCACACATCCACCTACAGAAATCAGAACTGATCCTTAAAACGAAACTCCAGTTTATATTCTGAATTTTTATCTTTTCTTAACTTTGGTTAATTAACGGATCCGCCGTATAACTAGCCCTAACCAACAAATAATCACAGTGTCCGCACTAATGATTTAATCTAATGGCAGCCTTAAGATCTAGATAAATTCATTAATCTTAACAACCAAGTTGTCTGCTTGTGTTGCTTTGATCGAATGTTTTCCCTAAGTTTAATAACGTAGTTCCGCCACAATTATCAAGCTTAGTTGCTTCACAAGTTTATATACCCTAACTCCGGTTCTGATATCAAACTTAGCAATAGATTGTTCACAATAATAACTTAGAGTCCGCTCTAGCAATTATCAACAACAATCATAGAAAACATGCATAGGAAAACAATCATACTCATTCATAATACAAACTGAAAATAAATGAAGAATAAATCTCACAGTTCTTGAAATCTGAAAGTTTCTGCGTCCTTGCAACCAAGAAAAGAGCTTAGCCTTGCATATCTATTGAACAACTACTCCTAAAGATAAAAGAAAGCATTATTTCTAGTATGTAGAGAGGAGAGTTTGTGTTTCTTCACTTCTAGTTGCTACCACCTTTCTTTGATTCTATTGCACTCCCTCCTCTTCTTTCTTGGCTCTCTTGATGTCTATATATAGGCTTCAATGGCAGCTCCTCTTGCTTCTTTATCAACAATGGTGGCTGCCAAACTTGCCAAACTTTGACATTAGTAGTCACCACAAACAACCCACCATTGTAGCCTCCTTCTTTGACAATGGCAGCATTCCAACTTGCAGCTGGTTTGTGGTTGGTGATTTGAGGTTGGTGGATTGAGGTTGGTGGCTACTTTTCTTGACCTTCTAGATTGATTTACTAGAGGGGCTAAATTGCTGAAATTATAACTTGGATGATAGTTTAGAAGCTTCGAAACATAATTTGGACTCATTTCTTCACGAAACCTGATTGCTGGCAGAATTCAGTTGTCATCTTTGAAAAATCATATCGCCCTCATCTGACATCGTTTTTGGCTGCCAATTGGAGCGTTTCTAGACCTTTGAGTCATGAATCCAACAAAATTGAGTTTGCATCAATTGGACTTCTATAGCTCCAGATATGGAATTTTGAATGGACAAAGGTCAATAGTGGCAGAATACGAGATTTGACTTTGAAGGATGTGATTTCCATGATCTTCCTCTTTGTATTTTTCTTGCATTACATTTCCAGAAAGGTATGGATGTTAGCTTTTTAGAGCCACTGGAATCACTTCATTTTGATCTCTAGAACTCACACTCTGCACAAAACATCGACTGAACGTCAAATCTGCCAATTATCTCCAATTTACTCCTTTTTGCATTTTTCATCCAAAAGTGCCTTCAAAACATAAAACAAAGAATATCAAGGCATTTTACATATAAAACATGGACAAAACATTAGGTAAAAGTGGGTGAAACTATCGAATAATATGGTTACATCATTGTGTGTTTGGTATATGAGACCCACAAAAAATAAGGTTTGACCATAGGTTCAGTTGAAGCAATTTTTCATGCTTCTTCTTGCTGTGTCTTTGTATGGTGAAGAGCAAACTCTTCACTGTTCAATTAATTGAGTGAATAGTGGAGAGTAAAACTCCAGTGTTCACGTGAACAATGGAGTCATTTTCCACTATTCTGGCCATTGTTTCAGCCAACTCGGGTCGGATCCAAAGCTAAGTGTATTGAATAGGGTTTGACCTAGTTAAAAAAATTAATTTTTATTTTTTAATTATGTTTTATTTGAAAAATTAGAAGGAGATCGTTTGATGATGTAGCATTTACAGAATTTGATCGCAATCCTAATTTTATTCTTGTCGGGTTTAACTTGGTTAAAAAAATTCAATTTTTATTTTTATTTTTAATTGTGTTTTTTTTAAAAAGGTAGAAGGAAATCGCTTGATGACGTAATATTTGTAAAATTTAATTGCAATCCCAATTTTATTCTTGCCGGGTTCTACTTGGTTAAAAAATTAATTTTAATTTTAATTTTTAATTTTATTTTATTAAAAAAATTAGAAGGAGATCGCTTGATGATGTAGTATTTGCAGAATTTGATCGCAATTTCAATTTTGTTCTTAATGATATCTTATCTGATGTTGTTGTGCGCTTAAGAAACCATGAAAAATGTAATCTTTATTGAATATATTTCATACGTTATGAAATTACATATAGTTTAATGGAACAATAAAAAATATTTGATATCAATATTATTTATTTTATGATGTAATAACAGTTGTTCAATCTATAATTTTTAAATTAAAAACCATCAATATTAATAAATATTTTTTAATTATTTTATAATCTTAATTTGGAAAGCATTCTTTTAACCAAACACATTAAATTATTTTTTATTTAATTTTAATTTTAATTATAATTTTAACTAAATATATATTTTTTTAAACTAATTTTAATTAAAAATATTTTTTATAAAATATTTTTTCCAGACCATAAATATAATAATTACTATAATACAAAACATACTCTTAATAAAGCCGTACTGGCCTCCATTTCAAAGCTGCAGGCAAGAAGGAAAAGCTCGTAGATTGATTTAATCTGTAATTTTTTCTTGATTTGAATGTTTTTATATTTATTTATATTATTTAAATATGTAATTTCTTAAAAATTTTCTTATAGTATGTTGTATTAGATTTCATCAAATAAATATTAATATGATATTTGTTAAAACAACATGAGATATACTGTATGCAAACTGTGTGAAATGACTTTTGTCTTTGTTTATAGTTGAGTATTTTTTTTAAGTATATGTAATTTCATTTTTATTTATATAAAATTTATACTTTATTTTATGGTATTTTGCATGCAAGTTGTCATAAAAAAATTAATTATTTTTTCCCCAATAATTAATACATATTTTAAACTTTATAATCTATCTTAAAACAATAAAAAATATAAAAAATAATTTAAAAATAAAAAATAAAAACTTGTAAAAAAAAGACCAAACCCCTTAAAAAAATAATTTCTAAACCTGCCATTCTAGTTGTAGCGTACATAACGAGGTGAAAATATAAGCTTTATTTATTTTTGTATTTTAAAAAATTTAAATTTTTTTATTTTAAATTAATATTTTTTGATATTTTAATATATTAAATTTAAAAATAATTTTAAAAAATAAAAAATATTATTTTTATATATTTTTAAATAAAAATACTTTTAAAAATAACTATAATCACCATTCTAATAAACCATAACTGCCGCGCCGATTGAATAGGAAACCAATGTGCTACCCACAGTAAAAAGGCGTTTGTCCACAAAACGAAGAAAAACCATTTTAGGAGAATCTGAACCTCCTAGACATTTGAATTTGTTTTTCTT
>NW_011507068.1:0-1528 GCF_000495115.2 Populus euphratica | reverse complement strand
AGCTCTCAGGCATACCGACCGATATTGTCAACAGGCTCATTCCAGAGTATGCTCGTAAACAGAACTTATTCATGGCGTTGCACACCTAGGAATTGTTGCAGCAACCTTGGTTCTACTCATCTTCCATGCCGTTGTCTTGTATCAAAACTTGTAAAAATTTCCTCCTCTTATCATCCTCTACCTGATATGAGAAAGAGTGCTGCGAAAGGAGTTGGGATAAATTGTGAAACCTGAGGCTTTAAAGTTTGCTTGTTGGTGAAGGTGTATTTTTGTTGTTACTTGGAGACGACTGCAACTCGTGATGTATATTTATGGTATGCCCATCATTATAGCTTGTCATTTACTTAGAATTAATTTGTTTTGCAGGTGTATTATTTTGGTTATTAATATATCTACAAATATATAATATATTTTATTTAAATTATTGATGAGTGGATAAATGGAAAAATAATGAATTAAAATGTTTCAAGTTTGACAATTTACAGTTAAATTGGTTAATTTCTATTTGTATATGTAATTTTAATTAAAATTCATGTGAACAGGACTGCTTAAAATAAAAAAAGATTGGTTTATAATAATATAATAATATGATGTTTAGTAAATTGTTTTTAATAATTATAATTCTTGAAAGAGTTTGGAAAGATATGTCAATTGGTTCAGAAATTAAGAGCTTTAGTATATTGTATTCATAACAGTAAAGAAATAAAAATCGGTACAGCTATTATTTCAGTTAATCAAGATTTAGTCTCTATAGTTCAACAAAATTAAATAAATTAGTCTATAGTTTATAATAAATTAGTCTCTATAGTTAATTAAGATTTATAGTTAATTTCGCCTTGTTTTGTCCCAAACAAATGTCTTCTTTTCTCATCATTTTTTATATCTTATCAACTTATTTTTTTTTCCCTTTTATAACTCTTAAAAAAAAAATCACAATGAATTGGAATAAAAAAGAAATGGACAAAAACTATAATAAAAACTCCTAAGCAAAAATATTTTATTTGTAATAAACAAAAACTATGCTCTGCTCATACTATTTCTTGAAATCTTCAAGTGCTTAAAAGGAAAATCAAGGTCATGTAGTTTGCGTTTGATTTTTTATTGTGGATAGGATCATGATTTTTATTTCACTTAGCTAGGCCACTTCAATATCATGATGAACATTCCTATCAAAGTTAGGATAGCATCCCTAACCTTGATAGGTTCAACTATATTATCACTGAGCTTCCTCGTTTCTTACTTAAAAGTGTTCATACTAGTGTTTTCGAGGACATGTCACCTGGTTGCATCCCTTGCATCATAGTATTTGCATATAATTTCTTGTATTAATTACGAAATTAATTGAATATATTTTAAATGTTTGTTTTTCTAATTTTTTTTTGGTCAAAATCTCACTTGCTCGTTATGGATAAAAAATTTATTCATGTGGCGAGAATAATTCTATCCACTATTACCGCATGAATTATTATGATGGAATAAAAAAATATAATTTATATATAATTGTTAAAAAAGAATTTTGTATAATTGA
>NW_011507064.1:0-1529 GCF_000495115.2 Populus euphratica | reverse complement strand
CTATAACAAAACTGACAACTAGGGGTGTTTTAAAAAATCGACCAACAGATTAAACCGAAAAAACCGAGAAAAAATTAATTAAAAAATCAAGAAAAAAAAATAAAAAACCACCCGATCTGGTTCGGTTCCGGTTTAAAAAAGCTTAAACCGATTGAACTGGACCAAACTATACGGGTTTAATTAAATCTAAAAAAAGGTATAAAAAAATCATAACCCTAAATACCCCAACCCTTCCAGCCCCCCTCCCTTTCCCCTTTCCTTTTCCCCTAACCCTTCCAATTGCCCCCCTTCCTTTTCCTTTTTCCAACCCCCCTTTCCCTTCCTCTTCCCATTTCCAATCGCCCCCCCCTCCCTCCCTCCCGCTCCCACTCCTCTGTGCTCTTCTAGAAATGTGCTTTTTTAAATGACAATATATTTTTTTTTTATCATAAGATTGAATATGTTTTTGTATGATCTCAATCTTCAAGGCTTAAGGGGAACATGAATCATCTCGAAGGGTCAAATTTGAACTTCTGGTTCAGGTAGATGGTGTAAACAATAGTCCCACTTGTGAAGATGGCCATCACAAAATAGTGATGGTTTTGGCGGCACAAAATTTTCTTAGGACATAGATGAGGCACTGAGATTGGCTCATTATCTTCTGGTACATATTTTTGAGATTTTTTGCCTTCTAGAATTCTTAGATCCATCCTAAATGCAAATCTATCCAAGATGTAATACAGCATCTCGTTCCTCTACTAGCACGAAGCCCAGATTAAGGTATACAATTACAGCAATAAAAAAGTTTCGGTTTTTTTGGTTTTGAATGCTAAAAAACAACCCTAACCAAACAAACCGGTTTGGTTTGAACCGGTTCTCAGTTCGGTTCGAGTTATATTAACAAGGACTGCTATTTTCCAGTTTGGTTAAATTTTTGGGTTAAAACCAAATCAAACCGGACCATGAACACCCCTACTAACAATCTATAATGCCTACTTTGAACCAATAGTTTGGATCCTTCTAGGTCAAGCCAATGGCCAAGATTTGGCATTAGTGGAGACCTAACATCCCTCTTTCACCTCCTATAAATAAATGTGGACTTCATGGCTTGAGAGAAGAGTAATAAAAGGCCAAATTCAATAAAAAAAAATAGCCTTTTCCCCAATTTTTTTTTGCCATCGTTTCTCTATTCTTTCTCTCTCCACCGTGGCCTTTGGCCACCACCAATTTGATCACCACCATCTCCACCACAAATAGACACCTACCCACCTTACGACATGAGTGTGCCACCAAGTTCTCTCTCTTTTTTGCAATCTTCTCCTTCTTCCTCTCATACAACCAACCATAGTTGTCGTTCAATAGACCAACTCCTCTCCAGAGCACCACCATGGTCCAACGATAGAAACCATCACTGCTAACCTCTCTTTTTTCTTCTCTCTCATGGTTCTTTTTTGCTCTAACAACCAACCATAGCAGCTAGCTCCACCATCACCAGTTAACCTCTCCGTATGCCAATAACAGTGCCACTATCAATCTCTCACAACAGTTTT
>NW_011507063.1:0-1529 GCF_000495115.2 Populus euphratica | reverse complement strand
TGCACAGATATTTTGCTCCTCTTTTCTGTCATACGAAAATGGAATCTAAATGGAGAAAACCTTGTACATGTAAAAGGGAAAATCCAAACAGGCTGCATAAGGGGTGATATGCAGCAAGTGTTCCTTAGCATGCCCCAGTTCTTCTAGCAGCAAAACACCAGCTCCTTCTACCAGAACAAGTGCATCGCGATCCTGCGCAATTACAGAACTCGCAACTTGGCTTAAGACTCTGACTGAGAACAAATGAACCTTTTGACTGAAAATGCAGTTTACATACATTTTTACCAAATTTGGAGTAATAGGTGCTTCGGAGCCGCCACAAAGCCTCGAGTCCTGCAAATATCCCAAGATGAGGATGACTGTCAGGAGAAAAATAATGACTAAATATTTTTTTACATAACCATGAACATTTCTACCAAGAAACTATGTTTCATAAAGAAAGATTAGATGCATTCCTGAAACAAGAGTGGATCTAGCAGCAGCATTGTAAATACTATCTCAATGGGATAGTGAGAGGCTTACAGTTTCACCTCTGACGATATGATTTGCAGAATTAAGTACACAAACGTTGCAAAATGAACAAGAGGAGGATGCTGAGTAGTTAGGGCCCATCCATCCCTGAAACTGGCCAAATGTAAATTTCTGGAATGTTGCATCAGCAATTAATTTTACACTAGGGCACTAGTTCATCCGATTGTTTTTAAGCTAACCAAATCCATGCATTTTACTCTCTGCTTGCCGTTTTGAACCTTCTAAAAGTCCTGAATTTACAAGATGATGCAACTTCACTTACCTTCAGACCTTCAAATGAAGCATATAAAGCAAAAACTTATCTGCCCTCTTCGAAAGCTTCTGCGAGACCCATCCATATGGTGAGAAAGACTTGATTTATCCAGCAATTTTCTGTTACAACTAATAATGAGACTGGGAGTAATAAAGTTGATACAACCATTTATTGCAGTAGTTTTTGAGCCAAAGAAAACATGCAGTTAGAAACTCTGCGCAGTCAAAGCACTTAATTCTACTTATCCCGCTAACACCGTCGGGAAGATTGGTGTAGAATACATCTAAATCATGACCAACTGAGGTTACAAAACCCATTCCAGTAACAACAACACGCCGTTGCTCTTTAATAGGCCGTCTTCTCTTCATGATCACATCGCTTTCAGTTTGAGCAGCCATAGCAATAATGAATCCTAAAAGCATGGCAGAACCAGCACTTCCTGAGAAATTTTATTAACCTCTACAGGCTTTAAATTTTAACCGAAGTACTAGATTCTTACGCCTTTGCTTTTGATTCATTGGTGCTGCATTTTATCAAAAAAGTGAGAAAACATGGTCACCCAAGATGGCTGAAGACAAAGACAAAACCTCTTTACACTGTGGAACTCCTCAGAGGGCTCAAAAGATTGGCAATTAAGAACTCATTGATATTTGCATGCCAGAACCATAGAATGATGAAACTGAGTTACATGAACGCTTGTCAGCACCACCAATATCGATGCTGCATTTGGATACCAGCATCCCTG
>NW_011507066.1:0-1529 GCF_000495115.2 Populus euphratica | reverse complement strand
AAATTTTAATATACTAATTTTAAAGTAAATTTCAAAAAATTAAAAAAAATATTTTTAAATAAAAACTATTTTAAAAATAATTATTATTTCAATATCAAACATAATAAATTATTCTAAAAATAAATGATTATATCTAAATAAGTATCACAATATCTTGTGCTATTAGCAAAGATGATTTGTCATTCATGAAAAACTCGAGGTGCATGAATAAAATAAAAATAAAAACAACCTATTATTATTGTTATTGCTATTATGTAAACCAAAAAAATGATATAATTGTTTATTTTTTAGATTTTTATAATTTATTATAGTTTATTTTATATATTATTAACTCAATTTCATAATCTATATCATAGATTTGATAAATTAAATCGAGTTTTTTATTTTTTAATTAGCAATTATATTTTTTAATTTTATTTTATAATATTTGATAGATTGAGAATTAAATTTCTATAATTTATTTTAATTTTCTTTTTATATGGTTATCTCAATTTTATGATTCGGAATCTGATTTGGCAAGTTAAACCATTTAATTTGAGTTTTTTAATTATTTTTTTTTTAGTTTTATCTTTCAAAATTGAGTTGACTATAAATTATATTTATGATTTATTTTGCTTTGCTTTCTACAAAATTATCACAGTTTTATAGCTTAGGCCACGAGTTTTCTGAGTTAACTCAAATAGACTCAAGTCATTTGCATTGTATCCTCTTCTTAAATTGATATTTTTTTCATTTTCAATCTTTCATAATTAGTTTATTGAAAATTAGGCTTTATAATTTGATTTGATTTATTTTTTATAAAGTTATCACAGTCTCATAATATTGATCGTGAGTTTAATAAATTAATCCAAGTTGATTTAATATGTTTTTTTTTATTCTTTATAATGTTATCTTAATTTCATGACTTATGTCATGAGTTTAGTAGATTAATTTATATATTTTTTTAAATTTTATTTTTTAACATTGAATTAATTGACAATTGAGTTTTATATTTTATTTTAATTTGTTTTATATGGAGTTATTATGATCTTATAGTTTGGATTGTAGATTTAAAAAGTTAAATTAGGCTGACCCAGATCGATCCGATATATTGTCATTACAATATTATATTTTTAAAAGATGTTTTCTAGACTTTTTATAAATCACACTATTTTTTTTTATTTGAATTTTTTTAGAATTATTGAATTAATTAGGTTATATTAAATTAATCTTTAAATAATTTAGATTTTTATTACTAGAAGAATATTATCAATACATAGATATTTTTTATATATAATTTTTTTTAAAAAGGCAATGGATATTACATCCATTTTGTTAGGCCAAAAATTAAGGACGACCAGGCTTGCGAGTGGAGAATTGTCTTTTCCCACTTCCCCAATCATTGTGAATTAGTGCTCTTTACCGACCCCTCCTCTTATAATTTCGCTTCGCACAAACAATTAGTGACCTGTTCCATTTTGAGTCCTGCTGGTTTCTAGCACTTTAAAAAAATGATAGACATATTGACTCTTTCGATGTGAAATTATGGC
>NW_011507062.1:0-1530 GCF_000495115.2 Populus euphratica | reverse complement strand
CGATAATTGAATAAGTAAAGGTCATCCCAATAAAAGTTTTGCACGTTGCTAAAAAATTTTCTTTTGTCTTCGGTACTCTAGTGAGCTGGCAAAAATCCTGAAGCAAGAAAATTGATATTTTTAGCAAACCAAGGTATTGAACTAAGAGAAAGTAGAGATTCATCAGGAAAATAATAATTGATTGGTGTGATATTGGGTGTCGAATCTATTGTCACTTTTGATAAAAGATCCGCATCAATATTTTTGGTGCCTTTTTCATCATCGATTTCTTCCTGATTGATCATGGCATGAGGAAATGGAAGTGCTGGCAGGGAATCAGTGTTTTCCTTGCAATATTCAGATTCAACCCCTTCCTTACCTTTAGAGATTGACTCATCATCTTTCTCAGAAGGTTCAAGAATTGATTTCTGAATAACCTTACCACTACAAAGAGTGATGACTGATTTGACTTGATCCATGTGTTGACTTCCGGAACTACTTGCATTTGCATTGTATTGCCCCTTGGGATTTTGTTGTGGTTGAGATGGAAACTTACCTTTCTCTTGGAAACTGAGAGCAAATGTTAATTTTGCAAGAGTATCTTTAAAATATGTCATGTTTTGAGCAAGTTGAGTATTGATTGTCTCTTGCTTTTCAATGAATGCATGCAATGTTTCCTCAAGATTTCTTCTAAGAGGTGGAGCATAAGGAGGTGCATATCCATGAGAATTTTGAAAATTATGGTGTGCTTGAAATGGTGGTTGTGAAGTTTGTGCATTATTGTTCTCACTCTTCCAACTAAAATTTGGATGATTTCTTCAACCAGGGTCGTATGATTGAGAGTATGGGTTATGGTTGGCCCTTTGGAAACTGTTTAAAGCATGGGTGACACGACTAAAAGATTGATGTCTTCTCCCAAGTGCAGGAGTATCGAAGTAATAAATAACCAGGCAAGACCGGGGTCGAACCACAGGGAGGTTAATTGTACAAATCATAATAACCATTAACATTTAACAAACCATGGGTTTATGGTGAATGTGCAGTTGAGCCCAAGAGGAAATATGAAAGATCTTTTCCAATGTGCCTAGACCACCTTGTAAAGCAATGAAGGCATCAGCATGGTTAAACATTGTGTTCATTCGAGTTGACATTGTGGAGACCTAAAGTTCCTCTCCAATTGTTTTTCCAATGATGTCCCTTTGTGCTAAAGCTTCAGGGACAACCCCTAAAACTTGACTACCTCCTAAAAATGCAGCTATTGACACACCTCCCATTAACCCAAGACTGCCTCCCCTAGACATTAAATGAATCTTTCTCTCAGCTAGCACTTGACCAAGATGATTTGCTGATTCTAAAAACTCCTTTTCTTTCCTAGGACTAGATCCACCGAAAACACAAATATTTCTTATATGATGACCTGAGGAACTTGCCATTTCTACACACTTTTGTATTTGTTGAATATATGGGTTGAGTAGAAATGAAAGGAAGGAAGAGATGGTTTTATAGATGAGAAATTAGAAAGGCAATCATAACACCTATATGTAGACCAGC
>NW_011507061.1:0-1530 GCF_000495115.2 Populus euphratica | reverse complement strand
GTAACTTGAAGATAACACCGGGGAAATTTAAACTATAAGGATAAAGGTGAAATATAGATGAATTTATAAGGGTTAAATTGAAGTTTGCCCTGCGATCTAGTGGATAATAGAGACGGACTCTTGGTTTTTTAAAAATTTTATAGTTCAAAAAATTTAACTTGGAGTAAATTTTTTTTATTAATGATATGTAAAATTAAAATTTAAAAAATCAAGAAATATACATATATCAAGATATTTAATTATAAAAAATAAGATATATTATCAAGTTGTATTTACTAAATTTATTTATTAAAATATATAGTTTCTATTTAAGAAAATAATAATATAAATAAAAATATAAATTAAATTAATCGAATAAAGTGAAAGGATAAACATATTATATTTCATATGTTAAAAATATTATCTTGAAATAAATTTGTTTATTTTAAAAAACAAAGTTCATGAATATGAAAGGATATATATATATATATATGTAATTTTTAAATTTAAATACACAACTAGAAAATATAATTGTTAGTTAAAGAGGTTCTCGAATAAAATAAAAAATATATTCTAATTTTAAAAAATAAATCAATAATAATAATTATTTTTTTTTATATAAAAAAACTAGGAAAACAGAAAAAGTGAAAACTATGTACTGCTAGGCTTGGCAAACTATACCAGCCTGCCTAACCTTTTTGTTAAGGCCTTATACTGCTCGCACAATTGAGCCTTTTATTTATTTATTTTTTGTAATTGAAACGAAAAATATGTTGTTTGCCACAAATGTTTTGAAAAGAAAAATCAGATGACAAGTTTTTATGCGGAGCTTAAGTTTTTTTTACTAAAAAAATTATTTTTAATCCATTTTTTTTTACTTAGAAACATCTATAAAACAATATAGGAATCATAGCAAACCTATTCATAGCATAAAAAAAGATTCAAAAAATTAAAAATTAATCCAAGCTCATATATATTTCTTCACAAACTTTAAAGGTGGAAAAACACATAGTATAAATTATCTTCATCAAATAGAATCATTTGATACAAATATAGTTCATTTTAATAACTTAAATTGGTGTCAATAACACCTTTTTCTTTCTATTATTGAAATTTGGTGATTTTTTTACCAAAAACTAAATTTTTTTTATCAAAATTAAATTAAAAAAATATTGAGATACTAAAATTATATATCTAACTTAATTTTTAAAATTTAAGAATTAAGATATATCTTTTATGAAACTTATAGCATGTCACTCATATTTAATATCTATTTTATTTGAGTTTTTTTTCTTTTGGTTCCATATTGTTATAAAAAAATAAAATTAATTGATTTTTAATTATGACTAAATCATCAACAATAAAAATAAATTAAAAAATAAATTAAAAAAATATAAAATTTTATACAACTCTTCAGTTCGTGATAATATTTAAAAGGATAAAGAATAAAATCCTGTACGGTAAAAAAATTCACTTCTTTTAGAGAAATACTTTAAGATTAAGATTATGATAAAGATAATTGGTTAGATTTCGTAGGAATCAAGGAAGAAA
>NW_011507060.1:0-1531 GCF_000495115.2 Populus euphratica | reverse complement strand
ATATCTTGGTGATTTCATGTGTAACGAACAAAAGTGTTTCGGACAGCGGACAGTTTCCTTGTTTGCACATTTCAGAAATTTGGATTATGTTCACGCAATATTTTTCTATAAATAACATTTTATGTATACATTTCATTATTAAATTTAGATTTATCTTTCTATTTTTTTGTGTGTTTTTATTTGGAGCAATTAGGCAATTACCATATGAATTTAAAAAAATAGATGAAGTGAAAAAATCTTAATGAAATATCACACTTTTTTAGAATTTAGATATATATTAAATATTGCATTTCTAAACCATAATACCTAATTAATATTATGATTAATAAATAAAATTTTAATCGTGACACGACTAAAAGATTAATGTCTTTTTCCAAGTACAGAAGTGTCGAAATAATAAATAACCGGGTAAGACCGGGGTCGAACCACAGAGAGGTTAATTGTACAAATTATAAACAATAATTATAAACAACAATAATAGTAACAACAACAACAACAATAATAATAGTAATAACAACAATACCACTAATTATAATAGTAGTAGTAGTAGTAGTAGTAGTAGTAGTAGTAGTAGTAGTAGTAATAATAATAATAGAAGAAGAAGAAGAAAAAGTAGTTGTTGAGAACTTTGAGATGAAAGATTAACGTAATGATTAAACAATGATAATAACAAATGTCAAGGTTAGAGGATTCACTAATGGTATGTCAAACAAGTATAGTATAAACTCTTATTATTTAATTGGAAACCACACACAAAGGAGGTTCCAATCAGATTATATATTGTTAACATGATTACGTTAGTCATCTTATTCGATTAATGTTAATACTTGTAAATCTCGTCAAGTATTCATGATTATAACTTATGTTAACAACAAATCAAGTTCCTTTCATAGCTCAGGTGTCGGTTATACCATATAGTATGGGCTATGAAGGTGTCAAGCATTTATTGTACCAAGTGGTATATAACATAAATCAAGATTAGTCATTTAACAAGCAAAGTATTAAAGAGTGAAGAAGATAACAAATACAAAACATGTTAGTATCAAACATTAAAGTCCATATTAAGTTTACACTATACTTATTCTTACACCATTAGTGCAACCTTTTCACCTTGACATAATAAACTTAGCTAAACATAATAAAAGAAAGAAAAATAAATAAACAAAATAAGAATATAAATAAGATAAGAGTTAACTAAGTAAAGGAAAGGAAATGAAAGACATAAACTTGATATTAATGAAAGTAAAGCATAAACATTACAAAAAATACAAAGAGAGAAAACAAAAGTATGATCTTGATCTGGAAACCAAGATGCCTAAATGCATGGCAAATGCCTCCTTTTATAGGCCAAAATTGGGAACTATTGATTTGATGACTAATTAATGAGTGGGTGACCAACTCTTGACTTATTGACAATCCTTATCTTCTCTTATTTGCCCAAAACGTTATTGATAACGTCAAAATTAGAGCCACTTGAAACATGAAAGTTGTAGAAAATTGTCTCATCTTTCTTATGTAAAAAATTCAGCTC
>NW_011507058.1:0-1532 GCF_000495115.2 Populus euphratica | reverse complement strand
ATAATTTTGAAAAAAAAGCAAAAAAAATAGAAAAAAACATATGGGAAAAGTTAAAGCTGAATTTTCAATCAGCTTAATATTAAAAAAAAATTAACGAAGATAATTTTTAAAAAACATGTAGGAAAACACTGTAACAAAACAAAATCATATAAGAAAACATTATAACAATCCATAATATTTTAAATAAAAAAAGCACGAAGCAAAATTCTCAACTAGCTCGATATGAAAAAAATAAAATTGATAAATATATTTTAAAAAAAAGAATGAAATTTATAAAAAAAAATCATATAGAAAAATATTGTAGGAATTTATAATGATTTAAAAAAAACTACATAACTAAATTTTCAACCAGTTCAATATTAAAAAAATTAATAAAGATAATTTAAAAAAATACAAAAATAAAAAACAATCTTGAAAAAAAAATGTAAATCTCCGAAAACAAAAAAAAAGGTGAAAAAAAAAGAATAAACAGAAAAAAAAAATATGTAACGAGAAAAAGTTACATTATTTTCTCCGCGCCATTTAAAGTATTAATTTTTTCGTATCATTTAGAGTATAGAAAACAGTTATTGTTTTATTTAAAAAAAACTCTGGCATCACCTTTTTTAAAAAGGGCATGTGGCTTGCATTTATAAGCCCAGACAAGCCGCGGGTCTTTTTTCTTTAGGGTCAAGCACTTCATGTTCATTTACATTGCCTTAAAAATTGATTATATATATATATGATAAAATTATTTTTAGATAAATAATTACAATGATATTTATTTTTTTAAAAATAATTCAATTATGTCATTATCTCTAAAATAAAAGTCAAGTTTTTTTATGGTAATATTTTCAATTACTTTATGAATAATCATATAGGAATCTTATATGCAAATTTTTTAAAAGAAAAAATGTACATTAATATTCAATGAAAATAGAATATTTTTTTTTATTTTTTAGTGTGAATTTTAACATGGTTTTCACAAATTAATTACTCTTTTATTTTATTTTTTTCATATAAACACATAAAAATTGTAAATATATGAATTTTTTTTATTGTTATCGATACTTGCCTTTTACATCATGATAGAATTTTATTTTAAAAAACATGTTTTTTAAAAAAAAATAAAAAATAATAATAATTAAAAAAGGATTTTGACTCAAGAAATATATTTTTATCATGATTTTACAATCCTTAAAATTCTTAAAATTCTTGTGAATATTTATTCTAATTACATTAATTTTTTTATTAAAAAAATAATGTTGTTAATGAAAAATACTTGTTTCATCAAAATAAGAGAATAAATGCATAGGTAAGAAATGAGGATTTTGACTAAACAAATAAATTTTTTCTCTAATTTTTAAATCTTTGAAATTGTTTTAAATATTTATTTTAATAATTATAGGATACAATAAAAATTGATTCTGCTTCGCTCTTTCCTTTAGTTAACAAGTTATTGTATCCATGTCATCATAAGATTCTATGAAGCCTTCATAGCAAACACTTATAAAATATTTATATGTTCATTTATTATCAACTATGGGGATTCT
>NW_011507057.1:933-1532 GCF_000495115.2 Populus euphratica | reverse complement strand
CTCATGATCATTTGATGATCAAGCATTACTAGAAAATTGACGAAAACCAATGAAATTATCGATGGAATTTTTTTTGTTGATAATTCTTACAGACAAAAATAATTCTATCTCAAAATCTGTCGATATATACTGAGGACATAACTTTGTTAGCGATACAGTCGGTATATATCGATGGCATATTTCCTTTGGTATATACCGACTTGATCGCTGACGGCCTATACAATTTATTTGGAAAGATGCAACGATGTAGTGACGTGGAGTTTTTTCAGATGATTTTACCGATGGAATTATCGAGGGATTCAAACCGAGATAGCCATACAATAACATGCACTATCACCGACATAATCACCAATGGAATCATCGACGAAATGTATCCATCAGTAAAAGCCATTATATATGCACCCCTTTGCTAACACTCACTTCCTCTCTTTCTCATTCTTCTTCTTTTCCATCCCACCTTTCCCCTCTCAAACTGTAGCCAACCACCCATTCCAACTCTCCACTATTCCCAACACAAGCACTCAAGTTTTTTATACTTTGTATGTGGTCACAATATCCGTTTTTTATGGATTTTTTCATTTTTTGTAAGTTAACTTATC
>NW_011507057.1:0-555 GCF_000495115.2 Populus euphratica | reverse complement strand
GTTGATAGTTGATAATTGATAATGAATATTTAACATAAGTGTTGTTTTAGTTTGTTGGATAATGTCGGAGAAAACCAATATTTTTGTTATGTTTTATAGAGGTTTAATAGAAGTCATGGATGATTGTTCATGGATGTATCGAGACTCACCCCAAGAATTGCAGATGATGGATTATTGTAACTGTGTCTAGGGTTTTATTAATTTCACAACATTTATTCTGAGAAATTTTACTAATGACAATATTAGGTGTCCATGCAGGAAATGTAAAATTTAAAGTTTCTGCATCAAAATGTTGTAACGATGTATCTTCTAACCAAAGGGTTCATGGAGGATTACTTATGTTGGTATGCATATGGAGAACTATTTGTTCCTGATGAGAGCATGGAAGAACAGGTGGTTGAGTCAACTTCTAGTGCTAGCAACATGTATGAAGTTGGAAATGAGAACAATAATCCTTATAGGAATATGGTTATGGATGCAATGAGAATGAGTAAAGATAATGTTATGGAATGTCCAATTGTAGAAGAAGAAACTAATGTAGATGCAACAAGGTTT
>NW_011507059.1:0-1532 GCF_000495115.2 Populus euphratica | reverse complement strand
CATGTGTTTCCATCCTTGAGCGAATCAAGTTTTAACACCCGGCCGATTTTTTCTTGTTCGATGTCTACCAAGTAGTGGGAATTGAACAGCTTTACAGACACATCGTAATCCTGAAAATTTCAATTCCAATTAATTTTGTAAACGTAAGACTCTATTTTCCTTATAATAGCAATGGCTGCCACCTCTCCATGACTAGATCACCCACCTGGAAGGTCACTGTACTGACAGAGTTGTTTGTCTCCTCTGTGATAATGGAATCAGGCACAGCTGCATGAAGCAAGCATAATAGTGACTCAAAATGGTTTAGACTGAGAGAGTCCCCTATAAACATGATCTTCTTGCCCTTCAACTTCTTCAGGAAATGTTTTCCATCAAACCTAATGTGTTTACACATTCCAAAAAAGTACAGTATCAGGAACAAAATTAATAACTTGTGAAATTCATCAAAATCCATTGAGTTTTTTTTTTTCTGAACTAAAGGACAAAAAAAAAAGAACGAAAAATAACAACGTGCCATCATCTAGTTCAGGAGCTGCTTGGAATTGTGTTTCAAATATATATATATATATATATATATTTTTAAAGTGAATTTTTTTATTTAGAAATATCTTCTTTACTTTTTACATCATTTAATGTATTAACATCATAAATAAATTTTAAAATTATATATTATTTTAATACATTTCCCTTTAAAATATAACATTGCGCATCATTTTTCCTACTGATGAAACTATCGTTGTTTCCTCCGTAATTGACCACAACATATGTTCCCCTCTCTTCTATTCCTTCTAACATCCTCAACTAGTACTTAAAACCCTAAAGAGAAACTCTACTCGTCCTGGACTACAAATCTCAACACAAACCTCAGTTAAAAGATAAGGAAGGCGTATACTTTAGCTAGACATTTCAAGAAAATAAGCTACTACACATATTTGTTTCTCAATTGTGCTACGATCACTGTGATGTAGGCAGGCTTGAACAGTCTCATAGCTCTTAACATTTAGTTGTGGCTCTGTTAGATTATGCAGAAAGCCTAATTATATACTTGTTTATGGATAATAAAACAAAGTTAGGTTCAAGAAAAGTCATATCTATACCAAATAAATAAATTGACATGAAAATATAATAATTTATTATCTAATTATTTAATTAAATTTAAATTTTATCAAATAATTTTATAAGGTCGATTCTTCACGAGATTTGTTGGAAATAACAAGACACTCGAGTTAGACTTTGGAGATGTTATTTGAGCTTTCTTTTTCTTTTTTTTCTTTTTTTGGATTTTCAAGTTAATTTTTGATTTTATATTGTGTTTTATTTATTTATTTAGGATTCTATTTTTTCTATATTGTAAATTTTTTATAGAAGCAGACGATAATTAAAGAAAATTACTTGATAATAAAATACGAACTAGCTGTGAAAAACTCTTTCCGACAACAATGTTTATGGCATAGAAGAGAGAAAATCATATTTGAATCCAACAAAAGATGTAAGAATATTTTTCCTTTCGCAAAAATTAGTTTTTTGAACTC
>NW_011500590.1:114750-120018 GCF_000495115.2 Populus euphratica | reverse complement strand
TGAGATCTGTAGCGCCAGATATGACCCAATTACCGAACAGTGTTCCGGTTGGGAATGGACCGACATCTCTTCTCTAAGTTTGACCATCTCTATTACCATGCAATTTAAGTTCTTCAAGTCATCAATCAATCCTTTCATTTATGTGATAGGCCTGCATTAAAAATAGACATTTACCATAAATTAAAGGTATCTTATATTATTAGATATATTATTATAAAACATGCTTTGGTTAAGGAGTTATTGATACTTCAAGTGCAAAATGATGATACAAAACCATGATAAAAATGCACTTTTAAGTACTAATCACCTCTATCCATTTTGAAACATAATCTACTGCGACTAATATGTATAAGAAACCAAATGATGGAGGGAATGGACCCATGAAATCTATACCCCAACAATTAAAGATCTTAATGACAATAATAGGATTTAAAGGCATCATGTGACGTTTTGAAATAGATCCCAACTTTTGACAATTTTCACAAGGCTTGCAGAATGCATGTGAGTCTTTGAACATGGTGGGCCAGTAAAATCCACTTTGTAAGATTTTTGCAGTTGTCTTTCTTGACGAGAAATGGCCCCCACATGCCTTAGAATGAAAAACTTTAATGACACTACTTACCTCATTGTCAGGAATGCATCTTCGAAATATTTGATCAGGACAATATTTGAATAAATAAGGATCATCCCAATAAAAGTTCTTCACTTCATTCAAGAACTTTCTTTTATCTTGGGTACTCCAATGAGTTGGCAATTGTCCTGGAACAAGAAAATTGACAATATTAGCAAACCAAGGCATTGTAGAGACAGAAAGTAAAGATTCATCAGGAAAGTAGTCATCAATTGGTGTGATGTCAGTTTTTGAATCTGTTGTCAATCTTGACAAGTGATCCGCGACAACATTTTCGCTGCCTTTCTTATCTTTGATTGTGATATCAAATTCTTGAAGTAATAAAATCCACCGCACCAATCTAGCCTTAGAATCTTTCTTAGAAAAAAGATATTTCAATACTGCATGATCACTAAAAACAACAATAGGTGAGCCAACAAGATAAGATCTGAATTTTTCACATGCAAATACTATTGTAAGTAATTCTTTTTCAGTGGTGATATAATTCATTTGAGCACTATTTAAAGTTTTACTTGCATAGTAAATTACATAAGGTTTCTTATCTTTTCTTTGTTCCAAAACAGCACCTACGACATAATCACTAGCATCACACATTATTTCAAAAGGTAATGACCAATCGGGAGGTTGAATGATAGGAGCACAAGTAAGCAAGTTTTAAAGTTTAACAAAGGCTTCTTCACAATGTTCAGTCCATTCAAAAATAGTATCCTTTGTTAGAAGGTTACTTAAAGGCTTAGATATTACACTAAAATCTTTGATGAACCTTCTATAAAAACCAGCATGTCCTAGGAATGATCTAACATCTTTAAGAGATTTTGGTGTTGGCAAGTTTGCAATTAACTCGATTTTAGATTTGTCAACCTCAATTCCTTTTGATGAAACAATATGACCAAGTACAATGCCGTTTGTTACCATAAAATGACATTTTTCCCAATTCAGCACAAGATTCTTCTCTTCACACCTGGTCAAAACCTTTTCTAAGTTAGTCAAACAATCATCAAATGAATCGCCAAAAACAGAAAAATCATCCTTGAAAATCTTAAGAAAATGTTGAACCATATCACTAAATATACTAAGCATGCATCTTTAAAATGTGGCTGGTGCATTACATAATCCAAAAGGCATCCTTCGATATGCAAAAGTACCAAATGGACATGTGAAAGTAGTCTTATCTTGATCTTCCAATGCTATTTCAATTTGGTTGTAACCCGAATAGCCATCTAGGAAACAATAAAATTCATGACCTGCAACTCTTTCTAGGATTTGATCCATGAAAGGTAAAGGAAAATGATCTTTTCTAGTCATTGAATTAAGTTTCCTATAGTCAATGCACATGCGTCAACCAATAACAGTTCTAATAGGAATTAACTCATTGTTCTCATTTGTTATCATAGTGACTCCAGACTTCTTGGGTACAACTTGGGTAGGACTTACCTATTTGTTGTCAGAAATAGGATAAATGATTTCATTATCTAGAAGCTTAATGACTTCATTTTTCACTACTTCTTTCATATTAGGATTTAGCCTTTTCCTCTAAATAAATTCTATGTGTACAAATCAAAGGACTAATTCCTTTTATATCAGTTATGGTCCATCCTAATGCATTTTTGTGCATTTTCAGAGTTTGTAATAACTTACCTTCTTGATATGCATTAAGTTTGGAAGAGATTATTACCGGAAAAGTTTCATTTTCTCCTAAAAATGAGTATTTGAGATTGGATGGCAACGGTTTCAAATCAGGTTTTGGTGGTTGAACATTTGAAGGTATGGACTTAATTGATCGTGGTGGCAATTCCTCAATTTGTGGCCTCCAATTACTTGTCTTTGATTCTTCCTGAAAATAAATCATTTGCAAATCATCAGATTCATCAATCTCAATTTCACTGGAAGTGGTTGGAAATTGGTCATGAATTAATTTTTCAGTAAAGTCCACTTCTTGTAAATCATTATCATCTCTAGGTTGCTTGCAAATTTTGAAAATATTCATCTCCAATATCATGTTTTCAAATGATAGCTTCATCAGTCCATTCCTACAATTAATCAATGCATTAGAAGTTACAAGAAATGGACGTCCTAAAATAACAGGAAATGAATTACATGCTTCAACAGGTTGTGTGTCCAAGACAATAAAATCCACAGGATAAATGAATTTATCGACTTGTACTAACACATCTTCAATTATTCCTCTAGGCACTTTTACAGATCTATCAGCAAGTAAAAGAGTTATAGAAGTTGGTTTTAACTCACCTAGATTGAGACTCTGCAAAACTGAATATGGAAGTAAATTCACACTAGCATCAAGATCAAGTAAGGCTCTTTCAATTTTATGCTCTCTAATAAAGCAAGAAATTGTAGGACAACCAGGGTCTTTATATTTCAAAGCATTATTGTTTTGAAGAATAACACTTACTTGTTCGACTAGAAAGGCTTTCTTTTTCACATTCAGTTTCCTCTTCAAAGCATAGATCTTTTAAAAATTTAGCATAGGAAGGAACTTGTTTAATAGCATCCAACAAAGGTATATTGATCCTTACCTGTTTGAAAATTTAAAAAATTTCAGAGTTGTGATTGACTTTCCTTTATTTGGTCATGACTTGAGGAAATGGAAGTGCTGGCGGAGAATTAGTCTTTTCTTTGCAATTTTCAGATTCAACCCCTTCCTTACCCTCAGAGATTGACTCATTACCTTTCTCATAAGGTTCAAGAGAGAGTTTTTCAATAACCTTAATACTGAGCAGAGTAGTAACTGATTTGACTTGATCCATGTGTTGGCTTCCAGAACTACTTGCATTTGCATTGTATTGCCCCTTGAGATTTTGTTGTGGTTGAGATGGAAAATTACCTTTCTCTTGGAAACTGAGAGCAGATGTTAATTTTGCAAGAGTATCTTTACAATCTGTCATGTTTTGAGCAAGTTAAGTATTGATTGTCTCTTGCTTTTTAATGAATGCATGCAATGTTTCCTCAAGATTTCTTCTAGGAGGTGGAGCAAAAGGAGGTGCATATCCATGAGAATTTTGGAAATTATGGTGTGCTTGAAACGGTGGTTGTGAAGTTTGTGCATTGTTGTTCTCACTCTTCCAACTAAAATTTGGGTGATTTCTCCAACCAGGGTTGTATGTTTGGGAGTATGGGTTGTGGTTGGTCCTTTGGAAATTGTTTAAAGCATGGGCTTAGTCATGGAGACATTCCTTAAAAGAAGGCAAGGTTGGACAATCATTGGTTGAGTGTTCATTTGTTTCACAGATTTGACACACAATGTTTTCAACAGATTTTAATTGACCACTCTTTTTCAATTCTAGTGCCTCGAAATTGACCACTCTTCAATGTTTTCAACAGATTTTAATTGACCACTCTTCTTCAATTCTAGTGCCTCGACTTTTCTAGCTAAAGATGCAAACATGGCTTGAAGGTCATGATCTTCCCTAAGGTTGAACATACCTCCACTAGATGTATGAGGTTGAGTTTTACTTGGTGCCTCATAAGTACCCGCGGTGTCCCAATTTTGAGCATTTTCAGCTAACAAGTCTAAGTACTCCATTACTTCATCAGGGTCTTTATCTTTAAAAGTTCCATTGCACATCAATTCAACCATTTGCCTATCTTTAAGTGTTAACCCTTTATAGAAATGTGAAACCAATTTCCATGTTTCAAAATCATGATGAGGGCAAGTACTAAGCAAGTCTCGATACCTATCCCAACATTGGTAAAATGTTTCTCCTGGTTTTTGAGTGAAAGTAGTGATTTGTCTTTTGAAAGAGTTTGTTCTGTGAGATGGGAAAAACTTCTTCAAAAACTGTTGTTGCATTTCATCCCAAGCATGAATGGATCCTGCTCTTAAATTTTGTAGCCATGTTTTAGCTTTATCTTTTAATGAAAAAGGAAAAAGCTTTAATCTGATGGTGTTCTTGCTACAATTTAAATTATTATATGTGTTGCACACCTCCTCAAATTCCCTTAAATGCAAGTGTGGATTTTTCAATTCTAAGCCATGAAAAGAAGGTAAAAGTTGAATAATACCTGGTTTAAAATTAAAATGAGATGCATCGGGAGGAAAAACTATGCATGATGGTGCACTTGTTCTTGTGGGATTCATGTGGTCTCTAAGTGTTCTAGCACGGTTATTCTCATTATTCTCATTATGAAGTGATTGATTATCTTCTTCGACCATATTTTCTGAAAATGATAAGGATACCCTACAAAGTCTACCACTTGATGTACGTGACCACACTCTTATGCACGTGTAGGAATAGAATAAAAGAAAAAAGAAAACAAAAGAAGAAGAAACAAGAGACAAAAAAAGTTATATACAAGAAAAGTAAAAAGAGAAAATAAAATAAATATTATAATTTATACAAAACTTACCTCCCCGGCAACGGTGCTAAAAACTTGACACGACTAAAAGATTGATGTCTTCTCCTAGGTGCAGGAGTGTTGAAGTAATAAATAACCCGGCAAGACCGAGGTCGAACCACAGGGAGGTTAATTGTACATATTATAAACAACAATTATACAATAATAATAACAATAACAATAACAACAACAACAACAACAACAACAACAACAACAACAACAACAACAATAATAATAATAATAATAATAATAATAATAATAATAATAATAATAATAATAATAAT
>NW_011500590.1:111960-114712 GCF_000495115.2 Populus euphratica | reverse complement strand
TAGTAGTAGTAGTAGTAGTAGTAGTAAAGAAAAAGAAGGAGAAGAAGAAGAAGAAGATGAGAACTTTGAGAAGGAATATTAACGTAAAGATTTAACAACGATAATGATAAATGTCAAGGTTAGAGGATCCACTAATGGTATGTCAAGCAAGTGTAGTATAAACTCTTATTAGTCAATTGAAAACCACACACAAAGGAGGTTCTAATCAGATTATATATTGTTAACATGATTACATTAGTCATCTTATTCGATTAATGCTAATACTTGTAAATCTCGTCAAGCATTCATGATTATAACTTATGTTAATAACAAATCAAGTTCCTTTCATAGCTCAGGTGTCGGTTATACCATACAGTATGGGCTATGAAAGTGCCAAGCATATGTTGTACCAAGTGTTATACAACATAAATCAAGATTAGTCATTTAACAAGCAAAGTATTAAAGAGTGAACAAGATAGCAAATACAAAACATGTTAGTATCAAACATTAAAGTCCATATTGAGTTTACACTATACTTATTCTTACACCATTAGTGTAACCTTTTCACCTTGACATAATAAACTTAGCTCACCTTGACATAACTAACTTAGCTAGACATAATAAAAGAAAGAAAAATAAATAAACAAAATAAGAACATAAATAAGATAAAAGTTAGCTAAGTAAATGAAAGGAAATGAAAGGCATAAACTTGATATTAATGAAAGCAAAGCATAAACATTACAAAAAATACAAAGAGAGAAAGGAAGAGCATGATCTTGATCTGGAAACATGATCTTGATCTGAAACATTACAAAGAATACAAAGAGAGAAAGGAAGAGCATGATCTTGATCTGGAGACCAAGATGCCTAAATGCATAGCAAATGCCTCTTTTTATAGGCCAAAATTGGGAACTATTGATTTGATGACGAATTGATAAGTGGGTGGCTAACTCTTGACTTGGTGACAATCCTTATCTTCTCTTGTCTGCCCAAAATGTCATTGATAACATCAAAATTGGAGCCACTTGAAAACATGAAAGTTGTAGGCAATTGTCTCAGCTATCTTGTGTAACAAATTCAGCTCAGACTTTTAGAACTCCAGATATGGCCAAAATACTGAACAGTGCTCAGGCTGGAGGACAGATTCGGGCTTCTTTGTTGTTGCTATAATGTGAACTTGAAAATGGCCTTCTTAGATCTTGGGCTCCATATGAAAGTTATAGGCCTATATCTTACCTTTCCAGTCATATAAAGTAGACCCAGATCTGAGATCTATAGCTCCAGATATGACCCAATTACCAAATAGTGTTCCTGTTTGGATTGCACCGACATCTCTTTTCTAATTTTGGTCATCTCTTTACCCTTGCAATTTAAGTTCTTAAAGTCATCAATCAATCCTTTCATTTATGTGATAGGCCTGCATTTAAAATGAACATTTACCATAAATTAAAGGTATCTTATATTATTAGATATATTATTATAAACATGCTTTAGTTAAGGAGTTATTGATACTTCAAGTGCAAAATGATGATATAAAACCATGATAAAAATGCGTTTTTAAGTACTAGTCAAAGTTTGCATACAACATAAGGCAAATTTGGGCTTGAAATGGATCA
This sequence comes from Populus euphratica, assembly GCF_000495115.2. NCBI lineage: Eukaryota > Viridiplantae > Streptophyta > Magnoliopsida > Malpighiales > Salicaceae > Populus > Populus euphratica. Next base: position 113,117 of record NW_011500590.1, on the reverse strand, counting down.
TATGATAATCTTTTCTAGAATTAGAAAGGAATTGATTTTTGGGGAAAATTTGGAGCAATTATTTGAACCAAGATTTACTTTAATCTTCAACTAAATTTCTCTTCAATTCTTTGTTCCGAATTATGATGTTGAATTTTCTGAAATAATTCATTTAAGCTCCAAAAACCTATTGAAACATTAAAAGAAACTTCATTACTAAAAAGCACATCAAATATTATAAAAAAACCCAAATAAAAACAATAAATATATATGTAAAATAAGAGATTTAATGATAGTTTTGATGCACAATCAACCTCCAAGCTAATTGTTTGGTGGATCCAATCTTGGGAAAGAATTAGCAAATCATCTTGGTCAAGTAATAGCTGATAGAAATATTTCTTTAGTGTGTGGGGGAGGTAGCCTTGGGCTAATAGGGGGTGTATCAATAGCTGTATTTTTAGGAGGGAGTCAAGTTTTAGGAGTCGTCCCTAAAGCTTTAGCAAAAGGGGACATCATTAGAAAAACAATTGGAGAGGAACTACAGGTCTTCACGATGTCTGATTTAATGAATGCAATGTTTAACCATGTTGATGCCTTCATTGCCTTACCAGGTGGTCTGGGCACATTGGAAAAGATCTTTCATATGTCCTATTGGGCCCAGCTGTATATTCACCATAAACCCATAAGTCTATTAAATGTTAATAGTTTTTATGATAAGTTGTTGTCTTTTCTTGATCATGCTATGGAACAAGAATTTTTAACATCTTCGACACGATAAATCATAATCTTTACTGCTACTAGTTAAAAATTGATTAACCAACTACAATCTTTCATCCCTATAATTGATCCCTCTATGAGTCATATAAATTGGTCAACTAAGAAAAACCACAAAAAAGCTTAGATTGGATATGAGCCTTCGTTTGTGAATCTTGGTGTCTTTTGGTTTTATTATTATGTTTTGCTTTTTCTTATATTTGTTTAAGTGTGTTTCAGGTTTATCAGTGTTCGTTATTTTAGGTTATATCTTCTATACTCTATCTTTCTACCTGTAATTGATTAAGGACAATGTCTCGTTTTGGTTGGGGGAGAGGGTAGTAGTTAAACAAAAATTTAACTAACTGTGTTTTCTATTTCATAAAGCATGTGCAAAACTGTTGTTACTAGGATGGCAGAGTAAA
>NW_011500590.1:111590-111747 GCF_000495115.2 Populus euphratica | reverse complement strand
GATTATTACATTATTTATGTTCTTTTGTTAAAGGTAACAACTAAGGGAAAGGGATAGTATATGATTTGCAAAAAAAAAACAAAATTGATGATAATAAAAAACATAGATAAGTTTGGTTTCGTAGCCTCCCTAACTTAAGCAATTAAGCCAGAAGGGG
>NW_011500590.1:111214-111397 GCF_000495115.2 Populus euphratica | reverse complement strand
TATAGGTTAAAGATGCATGGTGTTTTAAGTTATATATATATATATTAAAAAAAAGAAAAAGAAAGAAAAAGGAAAAAAAAAGATAATAATCTTGATCCAAGGAAGTTAACCTTAAACATTAGAACAAAAATTTTATTTTCTTCCAAGTAAAGCTCCATAACTATGTATTGATATATTGAGCAT
>NW_011500590.1:102191-110717 GCF_000495115.2 Populus euphratica | reverse complement strand
TTCGGTAATTGAGTCATATCTGGAGCTGTAGATATCGGATTTAGATCTCCTTTATATAGATGAAAAGGCAAGACATAGGTCTACAATTTTCATAGGAGTCTAAAATTTAAAAAGGCTGTTTTCAATTCCAAATTATAGCAACAACGAAGAAGTTTGAATTTGTTCTGCAGCTTAGACACTATTTATTATTTAGCCCATATCTTGAGTTCTAGAAGTGCAAATGACCATAATTGTTTTTCTAGAAAGCTAAGACAATTTTATAGAACTTTCTTGGTAAAAGTGGTTCAAATTCTAACATTATCAATGTGTTTACTCTTTAATACTTTGCTTGTTAAATGATTAATCTTGATTTATGTTGTATAACACTTGGTACAACAAATGCTTGGCATTTTCATAGCCCATAATGTATGGTATAACCGACACCTGAGCTATGAAAGGAACTTGATTTGTTGTTAACATAAGTTGTAATCATGAATGCTTGACGAGATTTGCAAGTATTAGCATTAATTGAATAAGATGACTAATGTAATCATGTTAACAATATATAATCTGATTGGAACCTCCTTTGTGTGTGGTTTCCAATTCATTAATAAGAGTTTATACTATACTTGTTTGAAATACCATTAGTAGATCCTCTAATCTTGACATTTGTTTTTATCATTGTTTAATCCTTACATTAATCTTCCATCTCAAAGTTCTCATCAACTTCTTATTTGCTTCTTCTTTATTATTATTATTATTATTAGTACTACTACTACTACTACTACTATTACTATTATTGTTGTTGTTGTGGTATTATTGTTGTTTATAATTTATACGATTAACCTCCCTATGATTCGACCTCGGTATTGCCGGGTTATTTATTACTTTGACACTTTTTGTACTTGGGACAAAATATCAATACTTTGGTCGTGTCAGTTGACAACACAATTTGGTAGCCAAAACTAATTCGCTACAGACAACACGTTTCGGTAGCCAAAACTAATTCGTTGCTTACAACACAATTCGGCAGCAAAAACTGATTCCATGTCGACCACACAATAAGGTAGCAAAACTGATTTGCTACAGACAATTCAATTTAGTAGGGAAAACTAATTCGCTGCAGACACCACAATTTAGCTATGAAATCTGATTGGTTGCAGACAACAAAATTCAGGAGCGAAAATAGAATCGATGCTGACAACAAAATTCGACAGCGAAAACTAACTCGCTGCTAACAACACAATTCGGCAGCAAAAACAGATTCGCAGGAGACACCACAATTCGACAGTGAAAGCCAAAAACTGATTCGTTGCTAACAACACAATTCGGCAGCGAAAATAGATTCGCAGGAGACACCACAATTCGGCAACGAAAACTGATTCCCTGCTGAAACTAAAATTCGGTAGGTAAAACTGATTCGCTGTAGATAACACAATTGGAAGTGAAAACTGATTCACTGCAGACACCATAATTGGGCAGCAAAAACTGATTCGCTGCAGACAACACAATTCAAAAGAGAAAACTGATTCGCTGCTCAAATGAGAATTCGACAGCAAAAACCGATTCTCTACCAAGGACACAATTCGGCAGCTAAAAAGGATTCGCTGCAGACAACAGAATTAGAAGCGAAAATTGATTTACTGGAGACAACACAATTCAGCAGCGAAAACTAAATTCACTACCCATCACACAATTCAACAGCAAAAACTAATTCACTACAGACAATATAATTCGGATGCAAAAACTGATTCGCTATTGAAACTAGAATTCACCAGCGAACACTAATAAGTTGCCGACAACATAATTGGGCAGTGAAAACTGATTCACTGCTAAAACCATAATTCAAAAACGAAAACTGACTCGCTGCAAACAACATAATTTTGCAGCAAGAACTGATTTGCTGTGGACAACACAATTCCGCAACGAAAACATATTGGCTATAGACAACATATAGTGAAAACGGATTCCCTACCAATGACATAATTTGGTAGCAAAAATGGATTCGCTACAAATATCAAAATTCAACAGTGAAAACAGATTTGCTGTTGACAACACAATACGGTTGTGAAAACTAATTCACTGCAGACACCTTAATTCGACAATGATAACGGATTCGCTGCAAACAACTCAATTCGACAGCTAAAACTGATTCACTGAAGCATGAATTCAGGAGCGAAAACATATTCATTATAGACAACACAATTCGATAGCGAAAATAGATTGACTGTTGAAAATAGAATTCTACAGCAAGAGGTGATTTGCTACTGACAACATAATTTGGCAGCAAAAACGGATTCACTATAGACAACATAATTCGGCGTGGAAAACAGATTCAGTGTTGACAACATGTTTTGGCAGCCAAAACTAATGCACTACGGACAACACAATTTGATAGTAAAAACTAATTCATTACCGACAACACAATTCAGTAACGAAAATGATTCCCTACCAACCACATAATTCAGCAACGAAACATATTTGCTACAGACAATTCAATTCAGCAGCTAAAATTGATTCGTTGCATACACCACAATTCAGTAGCGAAAACTGATTGGATGCAGGTGACACAATTAAGTAGCGAAAACAGAATAGTGCTAATAACAAAATTTGGCAACAAAAACTGATTCGGTGCTAACAACACTATTTGGTAGCGAAAATGGATTCACAGGAGATACCACAATTCGTTAGCGAAAATTGATTTGCTATTGAAACTAGAATTCTGCAAGGAAAATTGATTCACTATAGACACCACAATTCGGCAACAAAAACTAATTCGTGGCAGACAACATAATTTGGAAGTGAAAACTGATTCACTGATTCGCTACAGACAACACAATTTGGAAGCGAAAACTAATTCCCGGCCAACCACATAATTCGACAACCAAACCAATTCGTTGTAGACAACACAATTCAACAACAAAAACTGATTCTCTGGCAACGATATAATTTGGCAACAAAAACAAATTTGTTGCAGACAACACAATTTGGAGAGAAAATTGATTCACTAGAGACAACATAATTCCACAACAAAAACTAATTCGCTGCAAAAGACACAATTCAGAAGCAAAAATTGATTCATTGCTTAGACGAGAATTCGACAACAAAAATTTATTCTTTGCCCAGGACACAATTCGGCAGTGAAAATGAATTCGCTGCAGATAACTCAATTAGGAGAGAAAACTGATACGCTGCAGACAAAATATTTCAAAAACAAAAAATGATCTATTGCCCACCATAAAATTCGGTAGCGAAAACTGACTCGCTGCAGGCAACACAATTTGAAAGGAAAATTGATTCGCTACTGAAACTAGATGTCAATAGCAAAAACTAATAAGCTGTCGACAACTCAATTGGGCAGTGAAAACATATTCGCAGCGGACAACACAATTTAACAGTGAAAATAGATTCTCTACCAACGATATAATTTTGCAGCGAAAATGGATTCGTTGCAGACAACACAATTAAGAGTGAAACCTGATTCCCTGGAGACAACACAATTCAGCAGCGAAAACTGATTCATTGTAGAAATCATAATTTGGTAGCGAAAATTGATTCCTTGCAGACAATTCAATTCAGCAGCAAAAACAGATTAGCTATTATCACTAAAATTCAACAGCAAAAACTAATTCCCTGTAGACAAATCAATTTGGCAGTGAAAACTGATTCGTGATAGAAACCATTATTCAGCAACGAAAACTCATTCGCTGCGAATAATACAATTCAGCAGCAAAAACTGATTCCCTACTAAAACAAGAATTCAGTAGTGAAAAGTGATTCATTGGTGATTCACTATTGACAACACAATTCGGCAGTGAAAACTGATTCACTGTTGACCACACAAATGAGAGCGAAACTGATTCGCTAGAGACAACATGATTCTGCAACGAAAGTGATTCACTGCAAACAACACAATTCGGCAGTGAAAATTGATTCTCTCTTGACGACATAATTCGGCAGCGAAATGGATTAGCTACAGACAACACAATTAAGAGCGAAACTAATTCACTGGAGACAACACAATTTAGCAATAAAAACTGATTTGCTACAGACAATACAATTCGACAGCGAAAAGTGAGCCACTATCGACGATATAATTCGGCAACAAAAATGGATTCATGGTTGAAACCATAATTCAGCAACGAAAACTGATTCACTGCGAACAATACTATTTGGCAGCGAAAACTGATTCCCTACTGAAACAAGAATTTGATAGTGAAAAGTGATTCGCTAGTGACAAAACAATTCACTAGCAAAAACAGATTCGCTGTACACAACATAATTTAGCACTAAAAACAGATTCGCTACAAATATAAATTCAGAAAAGGAAACTAATTCGCTTCTATCACCAAATTCAGACAACACAATTCTGAATCGAAAACTCATTTGTTACAGACAACACAATTCAATAGTGAAAACTGTTTCACAGCGAACAACATAATTTAGTAGTGAAAACTGATTTGTTGCCGACACTAGAATTGGGCAGCGAAAACTGATTCGCTACAAACAACACAATTCGGTAGCGAAAACTAATTCGTTGCCGACACAAAAATTTAGAAGAGGAAACTAATTCGTTGTTGTCACCAAATTTAGCATAAAAAATTGATTCGCTGTTGACAACATAATCTGGCAGAGAAAACTGATTGCTGGAGACAACACAGTTCAGCAATGAAAAGTGAATCACTGTAGACAATACAATTCAGCAGCAAAAACTGATTCTCTGCCAACGACATAATTCCACAATTAAGAGAGAAACTAATTTGCTAGAGACAACACAATTCAACAACAAAAACTGATTCACTGTAGATAACACAATTCGGTAGCGAAAGTAAAAAGTGATTCGCTACAGACAAAACAATTTTGCAACAAAAACTGATTCTTTACAGACAACACAATTCGGTAGGGAAAGTTGATTCCCCGCATACAATTCAATTTGGCAGCAAGAAATGATTCGTGCCTAAAACCAAAATTTAGTAATGAAAACTGATTCTCTGCGTACAACACAATTCAGCAGCAAAAACTGATTCCTTGCTGAAACCAGAATATGGCAGTGAAAAGTGATTCCCTAGTGACAACACAATTCAGTAGCCAAAACAAATTCGCTATTAACACCATATTTTGGCAATGAAAACTGATTCGCTATAGACAACATAGTTTGACAGCAAAAACTTACTCGCTACAGACACAAAAATTCAAAAGAAGAAACTAATTTGCTGTTGTCATCAAAAACTGATTCGTTGTTGACAACACAATTCCACAGCAAAAACAAATTCACATTAGACAACTCAATTTGGAATACAGTTCGGTAGTGAAAAGTAATTTGCTGGAGATAATACAATTCAATAGCAAAAACTGATTCTCTGCCAACAACATAATTAAGAACAAAAATGATTCATTAGAGACAACACAATTCAGCAACAAAAACTAATTCGTTGCAAGCAACACAATTGGGAGCGTAAAGTGATTCACTGCAGACAACACAATTAGGAGCAAAATCTTATTCACTAGAGACAATAAAATTCGGCAGCAAAAACTGATTCCCGGCTGAAACCATAATTCAACAACAAAAACTGGTTCATTGCAGACAACATATTTGGTAGCTAAAACTGATTCGTTGCAGACATAAAAATTCAGAAAAGGAATCTAATTAGTTGTTGTCACCAAAATTCAGCATTAAAAACTAATTCGCTCTTGACAACACAATTCGGCGGTGAAAATGGATTCGTGATAGACAACTTAATTTGACAAAGAAAACTGATTAGCTATAGACAACACAGTTCAACAACAAAAATTGATTCTTTGATAACAACATAATTGGGCAGTGAAAACGGATTCGCTATAGACAACACAATAGAGAGAGAAACTACTTCACTGGAGACACCATAATATGGCAACAAAAACTAATTCGATGCAGATAATACCATTTGGCAGTGAAATGTGATTCGCTATAGACAATACAATTCGGCAGCAAAAACCAATTCTCTCCCGACGATATAATTTGACAGCAAAAATGGATTTGCTGCAGACAACACAATTAGGAGTGAAAACTGATTCGCTATAAACAATATAATTTGGCAGCCAAAACTGATTCGCTACAGACAACACAATTCGGCAACGAAAGCTAATTCCCTGTAGACAATTCAATTCAGCAGCGAAAACTAATTCGTGCCTGAAACTAGAATTTAGCAGCAAAAAATTGTTCGCTGCATACAACACAATTCGACAACAAAATCTGATTTTGTACTAAAACCAGAATTCAGTAGTGAAAAGTGATTTTATGGTGATAACACAATTCGGCAGCCAAAATGGATTCGCTGTCGACACCATATTTTTGTAGAGAAAACTGATTTGCTGCAGACAACTCAATTTGGTAGTGAAAACTAATTTGCTTTAGACATAAAACTTTACAAGCGAAAACTAATTTGCTGTTGTCACCAAAATTCGACAGTGAAAATCGATTCGCTATTGACAACATAATTTAGCAATGAAAATGGATCGCATGAGACAACTCAATTCAGCAGAGAAAACTGATTAGCTACAGACAACACAGTTCGGCAATGAAAAGTGATTCGCTGTAGACAATACAAAATGGTAGCAAAAACTGATTCTCTGCCAACGATATAATTCGGCACCGAAAATGGATTCGTTGTAGGCAACATATATGGAGCGAAAACTTATTTGTTGTAGACAACACAATTCAGCAACGAAAACTGATTCATTGCCAACACAATTCAACTGCAAAAAGTGATTAGTTACAGACAACACAATTGGGAGTGAAAACTGCTTTGCTACCCACCACACAATTCGACAATGAAAACTAATTCGCTGCTGAAACTAAAATTCAACAACAAAAAATGATAAGCTGCCGACAACACAATTGGGTAGAGAAAACTGATTTGCTTCTTAAACCGGAATTCAATAGCGAAAACTTATAAGCTGCCAATAACACAATTCGGTAGCCAAACAGATTCACTGCAGACAACACAATTTGGCAACAAAAACTGATTCTCTACCAACGACATAATTTGACAACAAAAATGGATTCGTTGCAGACAACACATATGGAGTAAAAACTTATTCGTTGTAGTCAACACAATTCGGCAGCAATAACTGATTCGCTAGAGACAACACAATTTAATAGTGAAAACTAATTCCCTGCAGAGATAAAAATTCAGAAGCGAAAACACATTCGCTGGTGACAACACAATTCGGCAATGAAAACAGATTTGCTGTTGACAACATAATTCAATAGGAAAAACTAATTCCCTGCCCACCACACAATTCGGTAGCAAGAATTGATTCCTTGCCAATACCATAATTCAGCAGCAAAAATAAATTTGCTGCATACAACATAATTCAGTAGTGAAAATGAATTTGCTACGGACAAGCTAATTCGATAGCAAAAACAAATTCGCTATAGACATCATAATTCAGCAGCGAAAACTGATTCCTGACTGAAACATGAATTTGGCGCTAAAAATTGATTCACTGCTGAAACCATAATTTGACAGTAAAAACTGATTCATTGTAGACACCACAATTCAACAATGAAAACTGATTCGCTGCCGACAACAAAAAAATTTGGTAGTGAAAACTGATTCACCACCAACCACACAATTTTGCAGCGAACACAGATTTGCTGTAGACAACTTAATTTGGCAGCGAAAACTAATTCGTTGTCAATACCATAATTCTGCAGCGAAAACATATTCGCTACAGACAACACAATTTGGCACCAAAAATTGATTCGCTACTAACATAAATGTTTAACCACAAACAACACAATTCAGCTGCGAAAACTTATTCACTATAGACAACACAATGCGGCTGCAAAAACTAATTCACTTCTAAAACCAGAATTTGGTTGTGAAAAGTGACTCGCTGCTAACAACTCAATTCCCTTGGTTGTGGTTTCGCTGGATAATAGATAGGGACAGTGAGAATCTCATTAATCCATTCATGCACGTCATTAATTACATGATGAGGCATTTGACTACCTTAAGAGAATTATAGTTACTCTCGTCGTTTACCTGGGCAACTTGGGTTACCTTGGTAAACCGTAAACCACACAAACCTCATATAAAGATTAAAAAAAAAAAAAGGCAAATTACAAAACTAAATTCTCAACAATCTCAATTTTAAAAGATAAAATTGATAAAAATAAAAAAATCATAACACAAATTTAAGAAAAAAAGAAAAAGAAAAAAGAAAGCAAAACACTGTGGATTACTATTGTAATCCATTGTGCAATGGGTGTTTTGTGAACAGTGCTTTCCTCCACATCCTTTAATTTTTGTTGCTTCACAAAGTTTAATAAAATGATGAGGATTTAAACAATGATAAAATAATTGTCAAGGTTAAAGGATCCACTAATGGTATTTCACACAAGTATAGTATAAATTCTTATTATTCAATTGGAAACCACACACAAAGGAACTTGATTTGTTGTTAACATAAGTTATAATCATGAATGCTTGACGAGATTTACAAGTATTAGCATTAATCAAATAAGATGACTAATGTAATCATGTTAACAATCTATAATCT
>NW_011500590.1:99055-101955 GCF_000495115.2 Populus euphratica | reverse complement strand
TATTATTATTATTATTATTATTATTATTCTTGTTGTTGTTGTTATTGTTGTTTTATAATTGTTGTTTATAATTTGTATAATTAACCTCCCTGTGGTTCGACCCTAGGCTTGTCGGGTTATTTATTACTTCGACACTCCTGCACTTGGGAGAAGACATCAATCTTTTTGTCGTGTCAATTAACATACAAATGAGTTCTATTTTGGTCCAAGCATGTTCTAAGACTCTAACAAGGTCATAACTCAAGCATTTCATCATAACAATATGCATTCTATCCAGCCCCTTTCACTCTGGCCAACCCTTCCTCTAGGTTTGTGTATTCAAAATCATTCATTTATTTTGTTAAAGGTTCTGGAGTTATGTCCCTCATTCAACCTTATACTCATTAATCTTTCTATCTAGTCCTTTTTAGTCATTGGTGTAAGAACCCTAAGCCATTCCCTTGAGGTTTCCTTCTCCCTTTTGTCTTGAAGTCTTAAGGAAACAAATAAGAAGGTGGTGTTTTTCTTACCTATGATTTTAAGTAGTCTTAGAAAAGGTTTTAATAGTTTCTTCTTCCTCTTTACTTTCAATTTCTTTCTTGTTCTTTCTATTTGTTCCAGCCAACCCTCTAGACTCATCCTTTTTCTATGTTTTTGGTTTTCTCTCCTTTTTCTAACTCACCTCTCACTCAACACTTAAGGAAGTTGGCATGCAAGTTGGTTGGGTTTAATTTTCTCTTTGGGAAAAAGTGTGTGCTATAATAATGGTTGCTGCCAGTTTTAAGGGAAAGGTCTAAGCTCCTTCTTCTTCCATGTTTTTGGTTTTCTCTCCTTTTTCTAACTCATCTCTCACTCAACATTCAAGGAGGTTGGCATGCAAGCTAGTTGGGTTCAGTTTTCTCCTTGGGAAGGAGTGTATGCTGCAGTAATAGTTGTTGCCAGTTTTGAGGGAGAGGAAGGGTCATCTTTTTTTCTCCCAATTGCATTTGTATCACTCATAAATGTAATAGGGTGTGTAGAGGGCTTTTTTACCTTGTTCTTATTCCTCTTTTGGTTAATTTAGAATTGATTTCCCCCTTCCAAAATCCTCCCTATAGTAGGCCGACTTGTTCCCCTTAATTTTTGCTTAGTATAGGCCGACTTTTTACCTAAATTATTGCCAAGTTTTACACATTTCACGTCTTGAAATTAACTTTTTATAAGTTACATAATTTTGATATAAAAAGCATATAGTGAGTATATATATAAACTACAATTATATTGAAAACAAAATTTATCTAAGGATATTAAACGATCATAAAATTCAAAAGGATTTCAAAAATAATAATGTCCTTGCTATATTAAGAACCCCAAAAAAAAATATAAATTTTATTTAAATATTCATGATTATTTATTGAGGATAAAATATTTATTTTATAGTAAAGTAACATTGCGAGGACATTGAAGGTAATATATAAGTATAACAATGTTTTATATATATATATATTTCTCAAATAATAAAGTTCTTGCAATATGAAGAAGCCAAAAAAGGAAACAAAATGTAAACTTTCTTTAAAATTATGAATATTCATTGAGGATAAAATATTTATTTTGTTAAAAAAATTATAGTAAAGTGACACTGCAAGGACATAGCAACTAATATATAATTATAATAATGTTTATATTTTAGTCATGCATTTCACATCTTGAAATGAACTTTTTATAAGTTATCAAATTTTAATATAAAAAGCATATATATATGATTAGTGACACAAGTTGCTCGGGGTAAACAGTGGGAATAACTATGATTCTCTTAAGGTAGCCAAATGCCTCATCATCTAATTAGTGACGCGCACGAATGGATTAATGAGATTTCCATTGTCCCTGTCTACTATCCAGCGAAACCACAACCAAGGAAATAGGCTAAGCGGAATCAATGGGGAAAGAAAACCCTATTGAGCTTGACTCTAGTCCAACTTTGTGAAATGACTTGAGAGGTGTAGGATAAGTGGGAGCTTCGGTGAAGGTGACATACCACTACTTTTAACGTTATTTTACTTATTCTGTTAATCGGAGGTGAGGCACTACCCTTCTTTTTAAACCCAAGGCCATTCTGGCTACCGATCTGGGCGGAAGACATTGTCAGGTGGGGAGTTTGGCTGGGCAGTACATCTGTTAAAAGATAACACAAGTGTGCTAAGATGAGCTTAATAAGAACAGAAATCTCATGTGGAAGGGTAAAACCTCGTTTGATTCTGATTTCTAGTATGAATACGCACAGTGAAAGCGTGGCCTATTGATCCTTTAGACCTTCAAAATTTGAAGATAGAGTTGTCAGAAAAATTACCACAGGGATAACTAGTTTATGGTAGCCAAGCGTTCATAGCGACATTGCTTTTTAATCCTTCGATGTCGGCTATTCCTATAATTGTGAAGCAGAATTCACCGAGTGTTAGATTGTTCACCCACCAATAAGGAACGTTAACTAGGTTTAGACTGTCGTGAGACATGTTAATTTTACCTTACTGATGACAATGTCACAATAGTTATCCAACCTAATGTGGGAGGAACCATTGATTTGCACAATTGGTCATCGTACTTGGTTGAAAAGTCGGTGGCGCAAAGCTACCATGCGTTGGATTATGACTGAACGTCTCTAATTTAGAATTCGGGCTAGATGGGACGCGTGCACCCGCCATTCGATTGCCGACCTACAGTTGCGGCCTCTGGGCCACGAAGGTACGTGCCGTTGGCTAAGCCCTCACAGTGAAAGAGCCGCATGGTCCACCTTGAAGTACAATTCCCACTAGGTGGTTGACACGATGAAAAAAATGATGTCTTCTCCTAAGTGCAGGAGTGTCGAAGTAATAAATAACCTGGTAAGACCGGGGTCGAACCACAGGGAGGTTAATTGTACAAATTATAAATAACAACAATAACAA
>NW_011500590.1:96270-96435 GCF_000495115.2 Populus euphratica | reverse complement strand
GACCGGGGTGAGAGAAACTAGCAAAAATCACTCAAAAAGAAACACAAAAATAATGAGAGAAAAAAACAAAATAATCAACCTTGGATCACCCAATTCAATAGATTCATGTTCAATTGAAAAATTATCAAAGTAAACTTTCAGACGATGTCTATTTACCTTGAAAAC
>NW_011500590.1:72816-92119 GCF_000495115.2 Populus euphratica | reverse complement strand
ATTTACCATAAATTAAAGGTATCTTATATTATTAGATACATTATTATAAAACATGCTTTAGTTAAGGAGTTATTGATACTTCGAGTGCAAAATGATAATATAAAACCTTGATAAAAATGTACTTTTAAGTACTAATCAGTGGTGGGTAGAATCCTTTGCAGACGACTTCAATACGTGACAAAATATTGTAAGTGGCATAGTGTTCATGCTGCTGAATTGTGTTGTCAACAGCGAATCAGTTTTCGCTCTCGAATTGTGGTGTCAGTAGTGAATCAGTTTTGGTTGCCGAATTATGTTGTCTACGGCGAATCAATTTTTCACTTCCAAATTGTGTTGTCTGCAATCGAATACTTGTGTCATCAACGAATTAGTTTTTGCTACTGAATTGTGTTGTCTGCAATGAATCCGTTTTCACTGTCGAATTATGATGTCATCAGCGAATCAGTTTTCGCTGCTGAATTGTGTTATCTGTAGCGAATTAGTTTTTGATGCCAAATTGTGTTGTCTGCTATGAATCTATTTTGTAGCTGAATTATGGTATCGACAACGAATCAGTTTTTGCCGTTGAATTGTGTTGTCTATAGCGAATCAGTTTTTGCCACTGAATTGTAGTGTCGAGGGCGAATTAATTTTTGTTGTTGAATTATGTTGTCTGTAGCAAATTAATTTTCGTAGTCCAATTATATGGTGGGCAAGGAATCAATTTTCGCTGCCTAATTATGTTGTCTACAACGGATCAGTTTACGCTACCAAATTTTGGTTTCAGCATTGAATCAGTTTTCACTATCCAATTCTAGTTTCATCAACGAATCAATTTTTGCTGCCAAATTGTGTTGTCCGCAGTGAATTAGTTTTCGTTGCCAAATTCTGGTTTCAACAGCGAATGAGTTTTCACTTCTGAATTGTCTTGTCTGCAGCGAATAAGTTTTCGCCTCCCAATTGAATTATCTATAGCGAATATATTTTTGCTGTTGAATTATATCATCTGTAGAGAATTAGTTTTTGCTGCAGAATTGTGTTGGAGGCAACGAATTAATTTCATGAATGGATTGTGTTGTCGGTAGAGAATCAATTTTCACGACCGAATTGTGTTGTTTGCAGCAAATTAATTTTCGCTGCTGAATTCTGGTTTCAATAGCAAATCAGTTTTCACTTCCAATTGTGTTGTGTGCAGTGAATCCATTTTCAATGCCAAATTATGTCGATGGCAAAGGATTAATTTTTGCTGCTGAATTGTGTTATCTACCGCGAATCACTTTTCTCTTCCAAATTGAGTTGTTTGTAGAGAATCCATTATCGCTGCCAAATTAACGTGTCTCCAGCAAATCAGTTTTTGCTACCAAATTGTCATGACAACAGCGAATTAGTTTTCACTTCTGAATTTTTATGTCTGTAACAAATCAGTTTTCACTTCCGAATTGTATTGATTGCAATGAATCAGTTTTCGCTACCTAATTGTATTGTCTTCAGCGAATCAGTTTTCGCTCCCAATTGTGTTGTCTACATCGAATCCGCTTCCGAATTGTGTTGATTGCAATGAATCAGTTTTCGCTGCCTAATTGTATTGTCTTCAACGAATCAGTTTTTGCTCCCAATTGTGTTGTCTACATCGAATCTATTTTTGCTACCGACTTGTGTTGTCTGCAACCAATTAGTTTTCTCTGCCGAATTGAGTTGTCTGCAGCGAATCTGTTTTTACTGCCTAATTATATCAGTGGCAGAGAATCAATTTTTGCTACTGAATTGTGTTGTCTGCCGCGAATCCCTTTTCTCTTCCGAATTGAGTTGTCTACAGCGAATCTGTTATCCCTGCCAAATTAAGATGTCTCTAGCAAATCAATTTTCGCTGCCAAATTATGGTGACAACATCGAATTAGTTTTCACTTCTGAATTTTTGTCTCCAGCAAATCTATTTTCGCTCCCGAATTGTGGTGTTAGCAATGAATCAGTTTTTGCTACCGAATTATGTTATCTATAGCGAATCAATTTTCACTGCTAATTGTGTTGTCTGCATCCGAATACTTGTGTCAGCAGCGAATTAGTTTTTTTATTGAATTGTGTTGTCCGTAGTGAATCCATTTTCGCTGTCGAATTATGGTGTCATCAGGGAATCAATTTTCGCTGCTGAATTGAGTTGTCTCCAGTGAATCATTTTTTGCTGCCGAATTGTGTTGTCAGCGACGAATCAATTTTCGCTGACGAATTGTGTTGTCTGCAATGAATCAGTTTTCGCTGTCAAATTATGGTATCTATAGCAAATCAGTTTTCACTATCGAATTATGGTTTCAGCAGCTAATTGATTTTCATTGCTGAATTGTGTTGTCTTAAGCAAATCTATTTCGCTGTTGAATTATGGTGTCGACAGTGAATCACTTTTCGCTATCAAATTGTGTTGTATATAGCAAATCAATTTTCACCGCATACTTCAAGTGCAAAATGATGATATAAAACCATGATAAAAATGCACTTTTAAGTACTAATCATCGGTGACGAATCAGTTTTTGCTGGTAAATTATGTGGTGGAAGGGAATCAATTTTGTTGTTGAATTGTGTTGTCTGCAGCGAATCAGTTTCCGCCGTCGAATTGTGGTGTCGGTGGCGAATCAATTTTCGCTACTGAATTTTTTTGTCCGCGGCAAATTAGTTTTGCATTCTAGTTGTGTGGTGGGCAAGGAATCAGTTTTCGCTGCCGAATTGTATTGTCTGCAGCGGATCAATTTTCGCTGCCGAATTCTAGTTTCAATAGTAACTCAGTTTTCGCTGCTGAATTGTGTTGTCTGCAGCGAATCAGTTTTCGCTGTCGAATTGTGTAGTTGGTAGTGAATTAGTTTTCGCTGTCGAATTGTGTTGTCTACAGCGAATAAGTTTTCGCTCCTAATTGAGTTGTCTATAGCGAATCTGTTTTCACTGCCGAATTATGTTGTCTGTAGAGAATCCGTTTTTGTTGCCAAATTGTGTTGGCAGTAATAGATTAGTTTTCGCTGTCAAATTCTGGTTTGAACAGCAAATCAGTTTTCGCTGCCCAATTCTGGTTTCAGCAGCGAATCAATTTTTGCTGCTGAATTGTTTTGTCTTCAGTGAATCAGTTTTTGCTGTCGAATTGTGTGGTTGGCAGTGAATCAATTTTCGCTGTCAAATTATGTTGTCTACAGCGAATACGTTTTCGCTCCCAATTGAGTTGTCTATAAGGAATCTATTTTTTTTTTTGCCGAATTATGTTGTCTATAGAGAATCAGTTTTTGTTGCCGAATTGTGTTGGCAGCAACGAATCAGTTTTCGCTGTCAAATTGTGTTGTCGGCAGCGAATCCATTTTCGCTGTCGAATTATGGTGTCATCAGGGAATTAGTTTTTGCTGCTAAATTGAGTTGTCTGCAGTGAATCTGTTTTTGCTGCTGAATTGTATGATGGGTAGTGAATCAGTTTTTTGCTGCCGAATTGTATTGTCGGCAATGAATCAGTTTTTGCTGATGAATTGTGTTATCTACAGTGAATTAGTTTTCGCTGTCGAATTATGGTGTCCATAGCGAATCAATTTTCGCTGTCAAATTGTGTTGTCTTCGACGAATCAGTTTTCAATGTTGAATTGTGTTGTATGCAGCGAATCTATTTCGCTGTCGAATTATGGTGTCGACAGCGAATCAATTTTTGCAGCTGAATTGTGTTGTCTATAGCAAATCAATTTTTACAGTCGAATTGTGATGTCGGTGGCGAATCAGTTTTCGCTTCCAAATTGTATTATCCACAGCATATCAGTTTTCCCTATCAAATAGTGTGGTGGGAAGTGAATCAGTTTCATTGTCAAATTGTGTTGTCTACAGCGAATCAGTTTTCACCGCTCAATTGTGGTGTCAATGACGAATCAGTTTTCACTACTGAATTCTATTATCCGCAGCAAATCAATTTTCGCAGTCAAATTGTGTGGTGGGCAGGGAATCAGTTTTCGCTGTCGAATTGTGTTGTCTGCAGTGGATCGGTTTTCGCTGTCGAATTGTTTAGTTGGTAGTGAATTAGTTTTCGCTGTCGAATTGTGTTGTCTACAACGAATAAGTTTTAGCTCCCAATTGAGTTGTTTGCAGCGAATTTGTTTTCACTACGAATTATGTTGTCTGCAGAGAATCAGTTTTTGCTGCCAAATTGTGTTGGCAGCAATGAATCAATTTTCGCTATTAAATTGTGTTGTCGGCAACGAATCAGTTTTTACGGTCAAATTGTGTTGTCTGTAGTAAATCAATTTTCGTTGCCAAATTCTAGTTTCAGCAGCGAATCAGTTTTTAAATATTATACATATATATTCAATGAGAATAAAATGTATATTTTATTTTTAAATATTTAATTTTTATATTATTTAATCCGGTTACTTTTTTATATAGTTGCACAAAAATAATTAAAACATTATTCTTTTGTTTTTTTATTTTTTGTACAATTGATTTGCATATTAAGTTATAGTTGGATAATTAAATTTTTTATTAAAAAAAACATGTTTCCACCAAAATAAATCATTAGGGAAAATATAATTTTGTTAAAGAAGTACTCTTTTTTCCTGATTAGCTTAAATCATTTGAGTTTTTATTGATATTTATTTTAGTTGTCTAAAGTTTTTGTTTAAATAAGAAGATTATTTTTTAAAAGAAATAATTTTTTATTGGAAAAATAAATTTGTTACTAGAATTTTAATCATTAGAGTTTTTAAAAATAGTTTTTTAATTATTATAAAAAAAAATTATAAATGGCCCCTCCACTTTTGCTTTCCGTGATTTTTTAAATTCGCTATGGTTTTTTTTTTCCTCAAGAAAAGTATTCCGTATAAAAGGGAAATCTCTCGTTGAAATTGATGATAATAATATGCTCTCATTTTTTTTAAAGCCTATCTGAGCCTTAGATTGAACCTTGAACCTTATATCTTAAGAAAAAAATATAGCATTTTTTGGTGATGTTATTACCCAAATATCCATGTTGCCTTGAGCCTTCTCTCTCTCTCTCTCTCTCTCTCAGGCTGTAATTATAAATAAATCACCCTCATTAGAGAACATTTACCCAGATTTTTAGATTAGATGCTTGCAAATTTTTTACCCAACCCTTCTATCTCTTGAAATTTTAAATTTTTTAATTAAAATTTACTTTCACAGTTATAATGAACTTTTACTTAAAAAACAATATTTCACACAAAAAAACATGTTTTTTTTAAATAAAAAAGAAGTTCATGAATAAGAAAATTATATTGTTTTTGATTAAAAATAAACATCTTCTCCTTTTTGCAAATTTTTTTTTATTGTTATTATTTTTATTCAATGAACTATGCTATTCATAAAAAAATTATTTGTTGTTAAAACAAAATTAAACAAATTAAAAAAAGATAATTATAATGGAAAAATATATTTTCTAAAATAAATTAGAGAAGATAATTATGATGAAAAAACATATTTTTTTGTAATATTTCCTATAAGTTTATAACTATATTATTATATAATTAAATAAAAATTAGATTCTAAAATGTTTGTTTGCGACAATTCACATATATCTATCCTAGATAAATTAAAAAACTAGAGATAGAACAAAGAAAGATTACAGAGAAACCATATACGTTGTAATTATTTTAACCTCTATAGATCCAAAGTAAATCACCTTCCAATTCACCCATCATCGATGTATATATATGTGCAATTATTTATCTTCGTCTCATATGACAGTCATTATCCACGTACCATGTGGGTGCTCATATAGCCTAGATGTTTCCTCTTGTGAATTAAAGAGACAAAATGATATTATAGAGCCAAGCTTAGAAACGGCTGTTTGGGTTCTTAAATTCATTTAACTTTTCCGAACAACCCTTCCCAAATATGACAATCAAAGTATCAAGTGGGTGTGGGATATGTGGCTTATTTAGAGACTTAAAAGGGATATATACTAGCACACAGGAGAATGAACATATAGTATATAATTTTTTACCTTCTTCACTATGACATAACATTTAGCATGTATAATTTACAGAGCACGGAGTATCTCTTTGCTTAAATAAGGACAGGAAAGCTGTCTTGGTTTAAGTCATTTGTCGTCATTCAAGTATCTCTTTTACAAGTAAAGTTGCATAAAGGTTTCATCATGTAGCTTAGGTGTTTCCTCTTATGAATTAAAGAGACAAAATGATATTGCAGAGCCAAGCCCAGAAATGGCTGTTTGGATTCTTAAATTCATTTAACTTTTTCGAATAACCCTTTCCAAATATGACAATCAAAGTACCAAGTGGGTGTGGGATATGTGGCTTGTTTAGAGACTTAAAAGGGATATATACTAACACACAAGAGAATGAACATATAGTATATATTTTTTTACCTTCTTCACTATAACATAACATTTAACATGTGTAATTTACAGAGTACAAAGTCTCTCTTTGCTTAAATAAGGGCAGGAAAGCTATCTTGGTTTAGGTCGTTTGTCGTCATTCAAGTACCTCTTTTACAAGTAAAGTTGCATAAAGGTTTCATCATGTAGCTTAGGTGTTTCCTCTTATGAATTAAAGAGACAAAATGATATTGTAGAGCCAAGCCCAGAAATAGTTGTTTGGATTCTTAAATTCATTTAACTTTTTTGAACAATCCTTCCCAAATATGACAATCAAAATACCAAGTGGGTGTAGGATATGTGGCTTGTTTAAAGACTTAAAAGGGATATATACTAGCACACAGGAGAATGAACATATAGTATATATTTTTTTACCTTCTTCACTATAACATAACTTTTAGCATGTGTAATTTACAGAGTACGGAGTTTCTCTTTGCTTAAATAAGAGCAGGAAAGCTGTCTTGGTTTAGGTCATTTGTCGTCATTCAAGTACCTCTTTTACAAGTAAAGTTGCATAAAGGTTTAATCACGATTTAGAGCATTTTCAATGGGAGATGCTATTTTAAAGAGACAAATTGATAAAATAACATTTTGAATAGTATAAATATAGTTTTTTTTACAATGTATATTCCAATGGAAAAAAGCTATTTGAAAAGCCAATTCTATTAAAACGGAATAAATAAGTATTTTATTCTTTTTAATGATTTTAATGTAATATATATTCTAATGAAAAAAAGCTATTTGAAAAGTTAATTCTATTAAAACGAAATAAATAAATATTTTATTCTTTTTAATGATTTTAATGTTATTTTTTTTCCCACGTCGTTAGATTTAATTGGCTCATTCTTTTATTAGTCCCACTTTATTAGTTTTAGCTTTTTTAATAGATATGTAGGAATAATATTTATAGATAAAGAAAATATTTTAGCATTTTATTTGGTTTTCCTCTAAAAATACAAAAGACAAACAAAGAAAAACTAAAATATTAAATTTTTATTTTTAACTATCCATTTATCTTCTCCATTGTAGATGCTCAAAAAGAGACTTGAAAACATAAAGCAAATAGCCCTTCAAACGTGAAATTATGTCCCTTATTAGGCTACATCGGAGTAGCTTTCTTTACTAAATTGCCCTTAAAGTGAGATGTGATTATAGCCAAAGGAGCATTCATTAGTTACTTAAATCAACCATGGCCACTTTCTTTTTAAAAGTTCCTTCTATTGCTTCTATTAACTAGATTAGTATGCTTGATTTTTTTTTTTATCAAATGTAAGAATTTTATAGATCAAAAAGAACAAAGATGGAGACCATCAGAACATATATACAGACATGAGAAGGGAACAGACTGACTTCATCAAACCAAAAGCAAGGCTAGCTTGCTGAACAAAAAAAGCCACCATGAACAAATAGGCTTGTTCAGGGGAACAGACTTCCTAGAACAAGCAAACAACCAAAATAGCACAACAACGTGCTTAACAGAGAACAAAACAAATAACCAAGGGAACAGGCTCCCATGGACAGGCTAAAACAATTGAACCCAGCAAACCGGCCAGACAGCGCTGCCAGCATAGCGAACAACAGCAAGCCAAACAGCACATCAGCAGAACCTGAACCAGAAGCAGCAAGGAACAGGGACCAAACACAAAGATGTGCAGAAGAGCAAACCAGCAGCTACTACCAGAGCAGCCACAAACAGCAGCAAACAGCAACAGGCAGAATTTGATACCAGCAACTCAAAACAAGCCTGCAGAAGGGCAAACCAGCAGCTACTACCAGAGCAGCCACAAACAGTAGCAAACAGCAATAGGGGATATACACAAGCCTGAAACCAGCAGCTACTACCAAAGCAACCACAAATAGCAGCAAGCAGCAAGCAGCAAGCAGCAAGCAGCAATCAAAATATAAGACCACAGGCAGAGGCTGAACCAACAACTCTGCACCAAAAGGAACAAGCCTGCAAAAGGCTACACAGCAACTACTACCCAAGTAGCAGAAGACAGAACAAATAGGCAAGGCAACAAGCAATGCAACACATCACAAAAGCTAGGCTAACAGACAGAAGCTATAACTCTGCACAAAAAAAGAAACTGGCCTACAAGAGCAACAAAGGCAAAGGCAACAAAACTAGCAGAAGCAAAGCAAGCCCAAGCTGAAAATACACAAGAGATACATGACTTAACACAAGGAACAACCTCCCTGGCCAAATAGAAACTATCCAAAAGAGTAGAGAGAATTATAGAGAGGGTGTGGAAGCAGAGGCTGTATTGCCCTGAGTCTTGGAATCAGCCGTAGAGGAGCTACTGAACGGGCATCTACCCGTTCCAACTGGCTTGCCTGGATGGCCAAAGGAGGATGAGGCAGCAGCTCAACTTCTTGTTAAATATTGCCTTCTAGGAGGCAGTTCAACTATGTCATCGGTATGACCTCCAGAGACTTGCACAATCTTAGGAGAAGTAGAAAGAGGAGCTCTAGGAGGACTGGACTGTGATGCAACTAGTTTGGCCCGCTTGCGCCCAGAACAACTGCTTTCTCTACCGCATCCACTGCTGCCTCAGCAGACATTGGATCAATCCCTGGCTCACCTTGAGGTTCTACTCTGTTAGATTGCTTCTCAACAGTTGCAGTTTCATCTGAAGGGCTAGCACATCAAAAGGGGGCAGGAGCTGCCTGGGAATGCTTCTTACATTTATGGTTGGAATTGTTGGTGCAAGAAGAAATCATGTGTCCCAGGGTCCTGCACTGCTTGCAAAAACGCGGTAATGATTCATACATTACCTGCTGGGACAGGGGCATGCCATTGGGCAAGATGAGATTGATAGATTTTGGCAAGTCAGCTAGCAAATCGATCTCAACTAGCACTCTGGCATAGGAGAGCCGGGTCATGGAAGCTGTTGGAGTATCAGAATGAACTGGCTTCCCAAGCACACTGGCAAGCTTAGAAAGACAAAGTGGTGACCAACACTAGAGAGGTAGATTAGGAAACCTAACCCAGACTGGCATCCGAACCATTTTAGAGGTTGCAAAATCAAAAAACTCAGGCATAATTCTTAGTATCAAGGGCTAGCCAAAAACATAATAGGGGCCTCCACTTAGCACTTCAATCATGTCCATTTCAGATGAAAATGTGAAAATTAACCATCCAGAATCATGCATGGAGAATTTGGTGCTACATTTCCAGGAGCTATTAATAACAATTTGACAGGGATGTGTATCCTGGAAATTTGCCAGCAATGTATCCAATTAAACTAAACCTCCAGAGGTCTTTGTGCACACCCAAATCAGTTTCCAGTAAATGGCAAGATGTCGAAGCAATATAATCAGAAAAATGAACTAATGAGGGGGACAGAGGGATGGTGGTACTTGCGGGGTGGACCGGGGAGGAAGGTCTGGGACTTCCTGATGAAGCTTTACCTGTCACGGGGGGTGGCGGTGGAACTGCGACTCCAACCTTCGGCCCGGGGTTAGGGTTTCCAACGCTAGGATGAGAAGCAAGAGAGCCAGCCTCAGCAGAGTGAACATTGCGAGGCCTGGTGGAGACAGAAGGTTCCACATTTTGCCCATAGGGGCCAGGAGAGGACGATGGAGGAACAGTAGGGGGTGTCCTCTGCATGCCCCTATTCCGTTTCTTCAATCGAACCCTAGCCCCACGTTTGAAATTAACAACATCAGCAAGGGCTACTGTAGTTCGTGGAGGAGTGGGGGCTCGAGAGGGACTGGAGTAGTGCTGCGCACCAGGGGAACTGCTCCGGCTCAAGGTCCGTTGTGCTTGCGATGACTAGGGACGCGACGAGCGAAACCCATAGTCTTGCTGAGCAAATCGTAGAACCGATGACTTTTTCTTTGATTTTGCCATGTAGAATGACACAGAGATGCGAAGAAGAGACTGTAAGAGTGCAGAGAGCAAAAGAAGAAATTGTTGCACAGTGAGAGGGGAAGAGTCGCGCACAGCAGCTTGATTTTTATTTTCTTTGCCAATGTACATGTTAATAGCCCTCCCTGTGGACTTCCAGAGCTTTTCTTCTATTTTCATTGTTTTGGTGCTTTGAATTTGTAAAAAATGCTTAGGTGTTTCCATTTTTTTAGATGTGTATTTTTTTAGACCTCAATTGTAAATATTACATGCTGGCATCGCATAATAAAATACAGGGTATCCATTTTTTAAAAACAAAAAGATATGAAATGTTAGATATATTGATTAAAATTATTTATTTTATTAATTTGAAAAAAAATACATTATTACTAGGTACTAATATGATGTTTTTTAATTTTTCATGAAGTGCAAAAAAAAAAAACTTTTCTCAAATAAAACATCTTTTGATTTTTTAACTTCATGATCACTATTAAAAAAATAGAAAATGTCAATGGAATATTATGTTGGCATATAGGGAAGATTCTATATGTATTGGAAATTAACGATGGAAATGTCTACGAAATATTACAATAAAAAAACTCACTAGATGGGTTTTTTATTTTATTAGAAATTTTTAATATGAACAAAATCATCAGTGAAATATTCTTACCTAAAAATAAGCTTTTACCACTAATTTTTTGTCCAAAAATCCATAAGAGGTGGAAATCATCATTGATTTTATCACTTTTTATTTTTCCAACAAAATATCTGTTAGTAATTTCATTAAAATATTTTTATATATTCTATAAGTTTTATTAAAAGTTTTAGAATGGATACGAACATCCAATAGAATTTTCAACTTAAATGCTGATAAAATTTTATTTCATTGACGATTTTATTGAAGTTTTCAATTTTTTTTTGTTATGATCCTAAGCCAATAATTTTTCATAATAAACCCACAACTATAACAAAAAAAACATTTTTAAAAATTGACTTTTACAAATTTTACAATGAATAATACTAAATGAATTAAGCAAACATATAAGTTTTCATAGTTACAAGATTTAAGAAATAAATTCTCATAAATAATGCACAACAATAATATTGATAGAAATCCATATATAAACATTTAAAAAATAGAACAAATGAATAATAAGATATTGATAGAAATTATTCAAATTTCAATTAAAATACAATCAAATCAATAACGTGAAGTTACCTGGTACATTACATCAAAGAAGTTGAAGGTGGAGAGAAAGGAAAAGATACCAAAATGAAAGTTAAAAAAGAAAGAGAAAAAGGTACCCACATAGTTTCACTTAAATTTTTTTTTTATTGAAATATACTATAAGTTATTACACCCTTGATCAAATTTATCTTGTAAGTGCAAACAAAGATTTTTGTATCCCTTTATCCTCATTATTATTAGCCCTAACTGCACAATTAATTCCCTTCAATATATTATTGCATATATTTGCCACAATAGTTAATATACGTAATGTTTAATAGATGACAACATTACAAATTTTAAGTCGACAATTTCAACAGCATAGATTAAATTGTTAATTACTAGGATAGAATAAAGGGAAGGAGAGATTTAAAACCATATCTTTAGTCTAGGATTTGGAACTCCAAAACAAATTCAAGGATTACTAGTTTGATTCTCCACGTCATATTTTGGGATGGAGAAATTTTTTTCTCAAAAAAAAAGAGTATGGATGTTGTTAATATTGTTTTTATCATAAAAAAAATTAATTGTAAACTAAAAAATAATATATGTGTTTAATAAAATAAATTAAAAATTATATGTGCTACTAAATAATAATTTTTTTTATGATTACAACCAAAGTTTTAGTCAAAAAATTAAGATAAAATAAATATTAAGTTATATGATCTGATATTTCAGGGAGCTCTTCAAATCTTTTGGTATTTAATTACATAAAAATATTTTTTTGTTGGAAAAAAAGTAATTTAAACTCTATTGAAAAAAATTCTTTTTTCATAGGTTTTTAATTTGATAAAAAATAAAAAATAAATACAGATTTTTATTCACTAACAATAAAATTGTCTATTTAGTTACTAAAATGTGGTCAATCGATAACTTTATCTCTCCTTTATTGTTTTTTAGTGAGATTGTCTCACCGATCTCAACCCAAGAATTGAAAAATCAACAAAATAGATTTTTAAACTAAATGACCTTCTTTATGAATTTTAGATTGGCTATGTGTTTCCCTATTTTTCTCATTTTAGCCCCCTTTCTTTTAATTTTATTTTTCTATTAAAAATCTCACCAATTACTCATTAAATTGGTCACAGAAGGATTTAATTAGAAAAAAAATCAACAAAGTTGAATTTAATTTTTTAAAATTAAGCATCAACCAAACATCAAATTTATTTCTCGATATTGCGAGAACCCTACAGCAAATCACCAAGTTTAACCATAAATAAATCTTATATGAAAAGATCAAATTGAAAATAAAAAAGTCAAGTGACCAAAAAAAATCAAATAACAAAAAATTAATTTAAAAAGATTTGTTAAAAAACAATAGAATTAACTTCAGTTTTACTAAATTTAGCATCAACTAAATGTTGAATTTATTGTTTCTCAACACCGCGAAGACCCCATAATTGTAAATCAATATAATATAAAAGAATCAAATTAAAAATAAAAAGTTAAGTTACAAAAAAATGTGGTGGTTAATTTTTTATATTTATATGAATAGTGTTTCCATCTCATGTTTTTTAATTGTATTGATAATATGGAAAGAAAAGGCCAAAGAGATATTTTCATGTGTTTTTTTAAATAATTTATCTTTGTGAAAAAACAAAAAAACAAAAGCATTATACAAAAATACAAAGAGTGGCATTGTTCTTACTCTCGGTTTTCTTTTTCACAAAATTGTTCAAACTTTCCCTAATTTTTTTTTTTAAAATGACTTAACATCCTTATAGATATTGTTTTATGTACCATAAGTCTCATAGTATCTAACTAGTTTACTTTTTGCATTATGCTACGAGTTGAACTAAAAAAAAGTTGAATGTAAAAAAGGAATATTCAAGTTATGAGAAATTTTTTGATATTATCATTAAACCTGGTATAGCGAGTCAAAATTAAAACTCCTAACTCAATTCCTTATCAAGCCCAGATTTCTAATTAAATTAGATCTTGTCGACTTGGCATCTTATAAGACAAAACAAAAATCAAAAGACAAAACAATGACATAAAAACAAAGACCAAACGTGCATGTTTAAAGGCAACTTGAATGACTGATAAAAACAGATATGACTTTAAAAACAATTGAAGCTCAAATCTTCTTTTTTTTTTATATTGACATAATGACATATGGAATTGGTTTCGATCAAACCAGGGTAAATTCCCAAACCTATGAGTTGATTTGTTGATAAGTACTTAAAACTGTATTTTTAATAAAGTTTTATATCATCATATTGCACTTAAAATATTATTAAATTCTTTAACTTAAGAATGTTTTATAATAACAAGTATGATAATATATGATATCTTTATTTATGATAAATGCTTGGTTTTTAATCTAGGTTTTTAAAATAGGTATATCTCACAATTTAAAGGACTAATTGATATGTTTAATTATTAAAATTGAGGTTTATATGAAGAGAAAAGGAGATGGCAAGGTCTAGAGAAGAAATCCTAGTTGGGTGTTCTATTCAAACTAGAACACCATTAGGTTTTTATGTTATAATTAGAGCTATTGACATTGGATTTAGGTGTGGTTTTATCTTGATGGATGCTATGATATAGACTTAAAATATTCATGAAAAGATTAGACTCAATATTCAATTCAAATCTTAGCAACAAAAGAGAAGTCTAAATTTTTCTTGCAGCCCAAACACTATTTGGTATTCAGCCTATATCTGGAGTTCTAAAAGTTTAAATAAGACAATTAGTTTTTTGTTGGAAAGTTGAAACAAATACCTATAACCTTTATGAAGACCATCTATTCAAATTATGATGTTAAAAATGACATTTTAACCAACCACCAAATCAATAATTAGCCACCAAATTAGTTAACCATCATATCAATAGTTCTAAATTTTAGTCTATAAAAGAAGATATTTTTTATTCATTTAGACATCTTGATTTTTAGATGAATATTCATATTTTTTCTTTCTTTTTTTGCATTTTTATAATATTTATTGTTATCTAATTTTTTACCCACATTTTTTATAAAATTTTTGAAAAATTCAAAAATAGTGAAAAACAACAAAAATCCAAAAAATATATTTTTTTAATATATTTGCATCGTTTTTAGCATTTTCAACATCATCTCAAAAGAATTTAAATTTTCAAAGATCATTAGAATACGTTCTACTTGTAACGCATTATATTTTAAAATCATTGATTTTTCTCATTCGAGTCGATATTGGTAAGAAAAATTAAAAAAAAAACAAGAAAAATCACGAGTCGATATTGATAAAAAAAATTAAAAAAAAAACAAGAAAAATCAAATTTATAAAAACAAAATTGAGAAACTAAGTTTAAAAACCTAGCAAATTTTTTTTGAGAAACTAAGTTTAAAAACCTAGCAATATTTTTACCTACAAATACCGGTCTTCTAGCATACACAAAAAAAAGTCAATTTTACACAATTAAGAAGAATCACAAAAAACCCTAAATTATAAAAAAAACCCTAAAATTCATAACCCTTTCTTTTCCTTAAGCGAAGCCGCCGCTCATTTCCCCTCACCCAAAATACAAAAACAGAATCGGTGGCCACCCCTTCCTTTTTAGCAAAAAAACAGGAGAACCAGGGGCGGCCGCAATCCTCCCTTTCCCTGCTCACAAAGGCCGGCCGCCCCCCTCCTGAACCCTACATTTTCCCTCTTTTCCATTTCCATTTTCCCCACAGACCTACCTCCATTGTTTTCCCATTTCCTTTTGCCCTCAGCCAGCAGGTCCTACCTCCTTCAACCTCTGTGCACACCGACTTCCATAAAGACCTGACAGGCTTGGAGCCGCCGCTGCACCTCCATCTCCCACACCGGACAAGCTCCCCTCCTCCAGCCGCTTACCACAGACATTGCCCAAGACCTTCCCTCTACGCACCACAGATCTACCCGCCTTCTCTCTTCAGCAGCGCCCACAGACCCACCGTCCCTTTCCCCAGCGGCGACACCCGCAGTTCCGACCTTCAACTCTCCTTCCACAACCGCCAGATCTGCCGCTTGAAGAAGTAGGAAAGAACAACAAGACCAGAACAGAGCAACAGACTCGAGAACAGATTTGCACAAAAGAAAAATTAAAATCAACTATTTGTTGGGATTTTGCTGTTTGTGCAGGCAACCTCCAGCAAGGAAGAAGGGAGGAAGCCGTTTTGGAACTCCCCTGCTGCCTGAATTTTTGTGGTTGTTGCATGAATCCACTCGCCGCCAGTGATGGTGGCACGTGGAGAAGACGTGCCGCCATTGTTTCTGTGACCCAGATGCCTTCCGGCATTGTTCCTGATTTTATTTTAGGGCCTCTTTTTTGTAAATTTAAATCGTTTGTTTAGATTAATTTGAGCACTTGTGATTTTATCTATGATTTTATATGATTTTAATTAATTAATTTAATAAAAATTTAATTTAATTTTTTAAAATTCTAATCTTCTCTTCAATGAAGTTTTGATTGGGATTCTAAACTTAATTTTTTATTAATTAAATTTTTAATAAAATTAATATGATTTTTTTAAAATATAATTAAATATTTATATTTAATTAATTTTTTTAATTGAATTTAAATTAATTTTTAAATATAATTAAATTTTTAATTTGATTTATGGTTAAATCAAATTGATCTATTGAAAATTTAATTTTTTCTCTAAATTTAATTTTTATGCAAATTCATCAAATAATTATTTAATTTGACATTGAATTTATATTGTTTCTTCAGTTTTGAGTGATCAAATTGATCTATTGAAAATTTAATTGTTTCTCTAGATTTAATTTTTATGCAAATTTATCAAATAATTATTTAATTTGACATTGAATTTATATTGTTTCTTCAGTTTTGAGTGATCAAATTGATCTATTGAAAATTTAATTGTTTCTCTAGATTTAATTTTTATGCAAATTTAGATTTAATTTTTATGCAAATTTATCAAATAATTATTTAATTTGACATTGAATTTATATTATTTCTTCAGTTTTGGGTGTAATGAAGTATAATTATGTCTTGAATTTTATCCAAAATTACAACTTGATTTTTATATATTTTACTTGAGCAGTTGTGATTTTATCTATTATTTTAATTAATTAATTTAGTAAAAATTAAATTTGATTTTTTAAAATTCTAATCTTTTTATTGGAATTTTAAACTTAATTTTTTATCAATTAAACCTTTAATAAAATTAATATGATTTTTTTAAAATATAATTAATTACTTGCATTTAATTAATTTTTTTAATTAAATTTAAATTAATTTTTAAACATAATTAAACTTTTAATTTGATCCATGGTTAAATCAAATTGATTTATTAAAAATTTAATTGTTTCTCTACATTTAATTTTTATACAAATTCATCAAATAATTATTTAATTTAACATTGAATTTATATTGTTTCTTCAATTTTGGGTGATCAAATTGATTTATTGAAAATTTAATTGTTTCTCTAGATTTAATTTTTATGCAAATTTATCAAATAATTATTTAATTTGACATTGAATTTATATTGTTTCTTCAGTTTTGGGTGTAATGGAGTATAATTATGTCTCGATTTTTATCCAAAATTACAACTTGATTTTTATATATTTTTTTGGAATTCTCCTTAATCTATTTTCTTTATATTACTAGTCTTTATTTATTTATTATTTTTGTTTTAAAAAAAAATATAATTTTGAGAAATAACTAAAAAACAAGTTATTACATTAGTTTTGCATCAACATTTTAGGTAGCAGTGGTTTTATCTAGATGATCATTCTCTAACGAAACCAATTTCCTAATTATAACCTCTTGATGTCCACCACCTTAGGAATAGAAGAGTTTATTCCTTTTCCATTGACTGAGATTATAATTTGGACAATTGTCCCTAGTGGATGATCAGTATACTCAAATCAATGTTGCACCAAATATTGATACATTACACATGCATGGTTAATAAGGAGGGGTTGTGGAGGAAAATGTGAATTTTGATCACACAGTTATTGTTAGGACTTCAAGTATCACCAAGGATTTATCATTTTCATCTTCCTATTAGAGATGTGAAATGCATAATACATAAACCCGGCTGGTTTTCTTATCCTAGCAACGAAAACCCTTGTGAAAATGACTAGATTCAATAAAAACGCAAGGAAGAGACCAAGGTGATAATTTATGGGGCATATAATCATGTGAAGAAAAAAAAAGGAACAAACAAATGTATGAAGTGAAGAATAAGATGGAAGTTTACCATATAGAATTTCATAAGGAGTCTTGCCAGCAAGAACCGACGATGAGAGACAATTGATGAGATAGCGTGCCGTTGGAGAAAGACTCAATCCAAATATGAAGAGGTACATGTAAATGAAACATGAGCGTACAACCAGTCTATGTACGCCGTTTATTTATTGAAAAATAATTTTATTTTAAAAAGTAATTTTCAGAAAAGTTAAGTATTTTTCTATATTTGACAATATTATAAAAAATAAATTGAAAAATATTTTTTAATATTTGACCATGTCATGAAAAATGAACTGAGAAATAAATTGTTAATATCTTTTTTTTCAAGTTTATGAAAATAATAAGGAACAAATTTTATAAATTAAAAAGTTGAATGAAAATAAAATTAAAAAAATTCTAATTTAATAAATTATTTCAAATAAAATAAATAATAATCAAAATAATAGAGATCAAATATAATAGATAAAAAATTTGAAAGATGATGAGATTAAAAAAAATACAATTTCATAAATTATTTTAAAAAAAATAACAATCAAAAGAATGAGGACCAAATCTGATAGATAAAAAAAATTGAATCAATGATAAGAGAAAAACAAATAACAATCATAAAACAAGGACCAAAGTTGATATAAACATTAAATTAAATCAAATTCTAAGGGATGAAATTGAGAAAAAGATTCAAAACAAAATATATAGAAATCAAAAATTTGAGAACCAAATTTGATATAACGAACAAATAAAAAAATTTGAGGACCAAATTTGATATAACGAACAAATAACATAATATTTCTAAATTTTTCACTACTTCTGAAAATTATTTTCTTCTCAAAATAAAATAAAAACACTTTCCTGGAAACCAAGACAAATGTTTATTGACTAAAAAGTGTTTTTCATTGATCAATACTTATAATAACAAATAAATATAAAAAAAAGTAAAAAAATAATTTTAAAAAAATCACTTTTCAATAGAGATCATAATACAAAAATATTTTCTTTTTATGATACCATTTTGATTAGGGGTAAAGAGAAGCCATACATTGCACAATACTATTTTCAAAAAGAAAAGAAGTAACTACACTGGTGGAAAGGGAGAGTAATAAATTTAGTAAAGATATTATACGGTCTTATTAATTTCAATCACACTGCAGCTTTTCTATTGATGCCTATTCTCACCAGCTACATGTCTTTTATGATTTGATTTGGTTTAAAATATTAAAATTAATTCAAACTAAAGTTTAGTTCCATATATCTCCTGCATCCCTGTATTAGCTTGATTTGTTCCTCTATCTTCTTCACTCTTCTACTCAACCCGAGCTTCTAAGTAGTCCATCTCCTCAAGTGCTGCTTTCTTTGCTGCAAGAAACGCATTTACATAAAGGTATTTCTTTGCTATGATATGTTGTTTTCTAATGTATTTGTGTAATATGTATTCCATTAGATTTCTCAGCAATGATAATACTTAAGCATGAGATTTATTATCATGAGGAACGACAATCCTTAATGTTTTTTTATCATGACAACCATATCTTGAAATCATATTCACAATGTAGTGTAGATGTACAAACTAGCTAGTTTTATTTCTAAATGTAACAAGCAAAGTATTAAAGAGTGAACAAGATAACAAATATAAAACATGTTAGTATAAAACATGTTAGTTTTAACCAACTGGTCTGGGAGTCATTAGCTGAAAGCTCGTTACATGGGTTAAAGATGCATGATG
>NW_011500590.1:63899-72000 GCF_000495115.2 Populus euphratica | reverse complement strand
CTGAAAACCAAGCCAAATGTTTTTTGACTGAAAAGTGTTTTTCGTTGATCAATATTTATAATAAAAAATAAATATAAAAAAATAAAGAAAATAATTTTTAAAAAATCACTTTTCATTGTAGATCATAATTCGAAAATGTTTTCTTTTCATAATATCATTTTGATCAGGGGTATAAAGAGAAGCCATACATTGCACAATACTATTTTCAAGAAGAAAAGAAGTAACTGCACTGCTAGAAAGGAAGAGTAATAAATTTAGTAAATATATTGTACGATCCTATTAATTTCAATGACACTGCAGCTTTTCTATTTATGCCTATTCTCACCCGCTGCATGTTTTTTTATGATTTGGTTTAGTTTAAAACATTAAAATTAATTTAAACTAAAGTTTAATTCCATATATCTCTACATCCTGTATTAGCTTGATTTGTTCCTCTATCTTCTTCACTCTTCTGCTCATTCCATTCCATTAGATATTCATGCATGCAATTTGCTTTGTGTGCATTTGATAAAATTCATTATATAACCATTGTTTTTATAAAGTTTACGCAAGCATCTACTGGAGGAATTTGAACAGACTTTTCGAGACGAAGTTGAATCATACAGGGAGATATGTGCAATGTCAACTGCTGTGAGTTATATTTATGACATGTTGGATGGATTTCTCAGCAATGTAAATACTTAGGCATTAGATTTGTTACAGTGGGGAACAACAATCCTTATTGTTTTTTTACCATGACAACCATAACTTGAAATTATATTCATAATATAGCGTGAATATCCTAACTAGCTAGTTTTATTTCATATAAAATAATTTGTAATCCAAAGAATACAAATTAAATATGATAAATAAGAAATTTAATTAAGAAAAGAATACAAAAAAATATTAATTAAAATAATGAAGATTAAAATTGATATAAAAATCAAATTGTAAAAGAAAAAATTAAAAAAAATATTCAAAAGACAATATATGAGTATGAAAATAAAATATGCAGAATAACTTATTCAAAACAAAATATATGAATATGAAAAAAAAACGTTGAGAAATAATTTCTAGTGTTTAGCTATATTGTGAAAAAGAAGTTAGAAAAGAAGTTATTTAATAATATTTTTTCAAGTTTATTAAAACAATAAGGATCAAATCTGACAGATAAAATTTTTAATAAAGAATGAAATTAAAAAAAAAAACTAATTGAAAAACGATTCAAAACAAAATATATAGAAATCAAAAGTTTGAGTACCAAATTTGATATAAGGAACAAATAATATGATATTTCTAATTTTTTCACAACTTCTGGAAATTATTTTCTTCTCAAAATAAAAGAAAAACACTTTTCTGAAAACCAAGCCAAATGTTTTTTGACTGAAAAGTGTTTTTCGTTGATCAATATTTATAATAAAAAATAAATATAAAAAAATAAAGAAAATAATTTTTAAAAAATCACTTTTCATTGTAGATCATAATTCGAAAATGTTTTCTTTTCATAATATCATTTTGATCAGGGGTATAAAGAGAAGCCATACATTGCACAATACTATTTTCAAGAAGAAAAGAAGTAACTGCACTGCTAGAAAGGAAGAGTAATAAATTTAGTAAATATATTCTACGATCCTATTAATTTCAATCACACTGCAGCTTTTCTATTTATGCCTATTCTCACCCGCTGCATGTTTTTTTATGATTTGGTTTAGTTTAAAACATTAAAATTAATTTAAACTAAAGTTTAATTCCATATATCTCTACATCCTGTATTAGCTTGATTTGTTCCTCTATCTTCTTCACTCTTCTGCTCATTCCATTCCATTAGATATTCATGCATGCAATTTGCTTTGTGTGCATTTGATAAAATTCATTATATAACCATTGTTTTTATAAAGTTTACGCAAGCATCTACTGGAGGAATTTGAACAGACTTTTCGAGACGAAGTTGAATCATACAGGGAGATATGTGCAATGTCAACTGCTGTGAGTTATATTTATGACATGTTGGATGGATTTCTCAGCAATGTAAATACTTAGGCATTAGATTTGTTACAGTGGGGAACAACAATCCTTATTGTTTTTTTTATCATGACAACCATAACTTGAAATTATATTCATAATATAGCGTGAATATCCTAACTAGCTAGTTTTATTTCATATAAAATAATTTGTAATCCAAAGAATACAAATTAAATATGATAAATAAGAAATTTAATTAAGAAAAGAATACAAAAAAATATTAATTAAAATAATGAAGATTAAAATTGATATAAAAATCAAATTGTAAAAGAAAAAATTAAAAAAAATATTCAAAAGACAATATATGAGTATGAAAATAAAATATGCAGAATAACTTATTCAAAACAAAATATATGAATATGAAAAAAAAACGTTGAGAAATAATTTCTAGTGTTTAGCTATATTGTGAAAAATAAGTTAGAAAATAACTTATTTGATAATATTTTTTTGAAGTTTATTAAAACAATAAAGATGAAATCTGACACTTAAAAATTTTAATAAAAAATGAAATTAAAATAAAAAACATACTTTCAAAAAACAAATTACAATCAAAAGAAAATTGATCAAATCTTATAGATTAAAAAAATTAATAGATGGTGAAATTGAAAATAAATTAAGTTTATAAATTATTTCAAATAAAATAAATGGTAATCAAAAGAATATAAATTAAATATGATAGAGAAAAAAATTTAATTAAAAAAAGAATAAGAAAAAACAAATACTAATTAAAATAATGAAGATTAAAGTTGGTATAAAAATAAAATTGTAAAAGATAAAATTAAAAACAATAGTCAAAACAAAATATATGAATATGAATTTAAAATATGCATAATAACTTAAAACAAAATATATGTATATAAAAAAATAAGTTGAGAAATAATTTCTAGTGTTTAGCTATATTGTGAAAAATAAGTTAGAAATTAACTTATTTAATAATATTTTTTTCAAGTTTATTAAAAGAATAAGGATCAAATCTGACAGTTAAAAAATTTAATAAAGAATGAAATTAAAGTAAACAACATAATTTCAAAAAATAAATTACAATCAAAAGAAAATTGATCAAATCTTATGGATTAAAAAAAATTAATAGATAATGAAATTGATGAAATTCAAAATCAATTAATTTCATAAATTATTTCAAATAAAATAAATGGTAATCAAAATAATATAAATTAAATATGATAGATAAAAAAAATTTAATTAAGGAAAGAATAAGAAAGAACAAATATTAATTAAAATAATGAAGATTAAAGTTGGTATAAAAATCAAATTGTAAAAGATAAATTTAAAAAATATTCAAAACAAAATATATGAATATGAAAAAATAAATTGAGAAATAATTTCTAGTGTTTAGCTATATTGTGAAAAATAAGTTAGAAAATAACTTATTTAATAATATTTTTTTCAAGTTTATTAAAGGAATAGAGATCAAATCTGACAATTAAAAAATTCAATAAAGAATAAAATTAAAATAAAAAACATAATTTCAAAAAACAAATTACAATCAAAAGAAAATTGATCAAATCTTATGGATTAAAAAAAATTAATAATGATGAAATTAAAAATAAATTAATTTCATAAATTATTTCAAATAAAATAAATGGTAATCAAAATAATATAAATTAAATATGATAGATAAAAAAAATTTAATTAAGGAAAGAATAAGAAAGAACAAATATTAATTAAAATAATGAAGACTAAAGTTGGTATAAAAATAAAATTGTAAAAGATAAAATTAAAAACAATAGTCAAAACAAAATATATGAATATGAATTTAAAATATGCATAATAACTTAAAACAAAATATATGTATATAAAAAAATAAGTTGAGAAATAATTTCTAGTGTTTAGCTATATTGTGAAAAATAAGTTAGAAAATAACTTATTTGATAATATTTTTTTGAAGTTTATTAAAACAATAAAGATGAAATCTGACACTTAAAAATTTTAATAAAAAATGAAATTAAAATAAAAAACATACTTTCAAAAAACAAATTACAATCAAAAGAAAATTGATCAAATCTTATAGATTAAAAATATTAATAGATGATGAAATTCAAAATCAATTAATTTCATAAATTATTTCAAATAAAATAAATGGTAATCAAAAGAATATAAATTAAATATGATCCTTAAAAGAATTTAATTAAGAAAATAATAAGAAAAAACAAATATTAATTAAAAGAATGAAAATTAAAGTTGGTTTAAAAATCAAATTGTAAAAGATAAAATTAAAATTTTTTTCAAAATAAAATATATGAATATGAAAAAATAAGTTGAGAAATAATTTCTAGTGTTTAGTTATATTGTGAAAAATAAGTTAGTAAATATCTTATTTAATAATATTTTTTTTCAAGTTTATTAAAACAATAAGGATTAAATCTGACAGTTAAAAAATTTAATAAAGAATGAAATTTAAAAAAATATAATTTCAAAAAAAAATTACAATGATAAAATCTTATAGATTAAAAAAATTAATAGATGATGAAATTGAAAATCAATTAATTTCATAAATTATTTCAAATAAAATAAATGGTAATCAAAATAATATTAATTAAATATGATATATAAAAAAATTTAATTAAGAAAAGAATAAGAAAAAAAATATTAATTAAAATAATGAAGATTAAAGTTGGTATAAAAATTAAATTGTAAAAGATAAAATTAAAATAAATATTAAAAAAAATAAAAATAAAAATAAAATATGGAGAATATTACGAAATGTTGATAACACATTAGCAAATTTTTTTATTTATTTTCACGGCTAAATAGTCAAGGGTTGAAATCAAACATAATTTGATCAAATGGTAGGAAGGAGAACCTATTAATGAATCTGCACCGCGTGACACTAATTATACAAAGAGCATTGATGAGGCCTAAATCCTAATATTATTTTCAAATTTGATGTAAAAGAAAACAGAAAAAGGGAAAAAGATGGGCTTAGCTTTGTTCTGTGTCTGAAGTCTCTTCTCTAACCTAAAATGAGAAATTTTGGTAAATGGACCATCTCTCCTAGTTCAACGCAGTAAACAATAAAGTAAACCTGCACATTTGACTTCACCGTAGTTGTTATTTTTATTGATAAAAAAATATTTTTAATGATTAGGAAAGTATAAAAATATATTTACATCATGGTTTGAAAAATTATAGCTTTTACTTGGATTTTTTTTTATCAAAAAAGTAATATTTTATGCTTTTTTTCTTTCTTAGTTACTAATTCAATTTTTAGACATGAAATATTTATATATCTATGTTGTTATTAGAAACTGTTGACATAAATAAAGGATCTCATCTTTGGATACAAAATATGCAATATATTAATGCTTTATACGATTGATTATTTAAATGTTTTTTTTTTCATCATATGCATTAAAGGAAGCTATAGATCATATCGTTGAACTTCTAGAAATTCAAGAGGTAACCGAAAGAGGCATCTGTGACTCAAGATGCATCGTTAATTATATTATGTTCCTAGAAATTCAAGAAGAGGTAACCGAAAGAGGCATCTGTGCCTCAAGATGCATCGTTAATTATATTATGTCTTTTGTACTTAATTAGAGTTTTTGTGCAGTGTTCTATTCGATAAAATTTTGTATTACATGTGTTTATTATCTTTTTCATATTATTTCTGTCTAAGTTAGTATGGATAATGGCTCACGATTCCTAAACTTCTCTAATGGTCTCTTGTGTATTTAGATTTGAATTAAGTTTTATTTAGAGATTTTTCATGTTTTTATGAACTTTTTTTTTCTTTGTTCTTTTTTAATGTTCTGTAAACCTAAACTACACATGCACACACGAATATAATCATGAATAATTAATTAAAAATTAAAGTTTATTATGCAGGGGAAACATTGGTTCGGAGTTCTTCATTTGACATTCCAATGTATTGGAGTCGTGCTTGGTGACTTGGGCACGTTTCCTTTGTATGTGCTACCGAGCATCTTCTTCAATGGTATCCAAGACTTTGATGACATTTTAGGAGTCTTATTAGTCATAATCTACTCCATCCTCACAATCACAATCAGAAAATACACATTTTTGGTCTTATCCGCCAACGATATTAATGGAGATGGTAAGCTTAAATGTCATTCCATAGTCCATATTTTACTCATTTTTCTTAATACATACATTGAATCCTAGCACTTGAGCCCTTTAAATACCGTATTCATCTACATCTTTTGTTATTAAGATTATAGTTCAGGAATAATCAATATAGTATTATGTGAGTTGGAATTTCAATAGCGAGCCAAGGATCATGAGCAGTAGTGCAATTAAAAACTTTAGCCCTGCATTACTTGAAAAGAGAGGGTATAAGAAGGCTGGGTAAGATTTTATCCTATGACAGCCATGTCTTGCAGGCAGGATTATG
This sequence comes from Populus euphratica, assembly GCF_000495115.2. Classification (NCBI taxonomy): domain Eukaryota; kingdom Viridiplantae; phylum Streptophyta; class Magnoliopsida; order Malpighiales; family Salicaceae; genus Populus; species Populus euphratica. Next base: position 65,627 of record NW_011500590.1, on the reverse strand, counting down.
AACCAACTCAGTTCCAGCACGAACTTGAGCAGCAGGGGCAGACAAAGTCCCATCGAAATAACCCTTAAGATCCTGATGACTTTCAAGTAGGGGAACAAACTGACGACGCCACAATATATAATTTGTGGAAGTGAGTTTGATGGTCACCATGTGAACCATTGTATTGAGTGCAAGCAGAGAATTGTTGGATTCGGCCATAAATAAAATATTTGTTGAAGTAAACTCAATATCTAGAAAGTCAAGGAAGGCAACCACCCACCACTACTTGTAGCCACCAGCTTTCATCGCCCAGCCACTAGCCGCACAGCCGCCTTCACACTTGAAGGTTGAATTTTCTTGTTTTGAATTCGTGTATAAATAGGCAGTTAAGCTTATGCAATTATGTGTGGAGAGATTGAGAGAAACAAAAAGAGAAAGAGAGAAAGAGAGAGGGCATGTATTCAAAGCTTTTGTTTTTCATTATTGTAAGCTTTTGTTCTTGAAATAAAGAGTGTGTTTTATCCCCTCTGAGTGTTTCAAAACCACGACCAGTGGTTTCTCTCATCAACAATTAGTATCAGAGCCCCGTTCGTTAGAAAAGAAAACAGAGGTATTTTTGGGAAATATTCGAATTTTCAAAGTTGTCAAAAACAAGTTTTGATCATTCCAAAGTGTAGAGCTCATCCATACAAACTCAACGGTGCAAAAATCAGATTAATCAGAGCACGAGGTGACCCACACTCTCCGTCTGAAGTTTCAGTATTGTAGCCCACGTGCCCCGATGAAGAAGACGACTGAGCCACATGTGTGCCATATTTGAGCCGCGCCGAGACACCTAAGCCGATCTAGAGCCAAGCTAAAATCCAAGCCATATTATGAAGCTGAGCCGAGCTCCAAGCCATATTCCAAAGCAAAGCCATGCCAAAAGAATATTCCCTGGAATATTCCTGATTCAAACTCAACAAATCGCCCGAATTGGTTTTTGGACTGGTTCACCCTATTTTTGACCTATTTTCTACAAAGTTAGATCGGTTCCCTACTATTTAGACCATTCCAGATCCATCTACGGTGTCGGTTTGGCCAAATTCAACTCCTAAAAGGTTATATAGTCATTTAAAGAGCAAAATGACTATAGAAAATGCACAAACACTCATCCCGAAGCTAACTAAAGACAACTAAGATAGTTGGTGCATCAGATTGAAGGCATTTCTTGGTTCACAAGAGTGTATAGACATTGTGCAATATAGTTATGATGGACCAGAGTCCAAAGAATCAGAAGATGCTTTACCAGAGGTACAGAAGCAAGTCCTCAAAGCCAATAGAAAGAAAGACAACAAAGCAAAAACCATCATTCATCAAGGTCTTGATGAAGCGACATTTGAAATCATTGCTTCCATAGAAACATCAAAAGAAATATGGGAGGCTCTCCAACAAAAATACAAAGGTGCTGACAGAATAAAGAAGATTTGTCTCCAATCTTTGCGAGGTAAATTTGAATTGTTACAAATAAAGTCCTCAGAATCCATTTCTGATTATCACACAAGAATTATGGTGATAGTCAATCAGATGAGAAGAAATGGAGAAGCCCTTTTAGATGCTCGAATTACTGAGAAAATTTTGAGATCCCTAGATCCAAAATTTGATTTTATTGTGGTTGCTATTGAAGAGTCCAAAGAGGTGGACAAAATGAATGTCAAAGGAAAGCTCCATTACAGGTATGTGAGTATGCCAACTATGCAGAGGTGGATG
>NW_011500590.1:62082-62787 GCF_000495115.2 Populus euphratica | reverse complement strand
AAGAAGGTAATTATGAGTAGAGATGTTATCTTTGAAGAAGATAAAACTTGGCAATGAAATGATGACCAAGAAACAGTTAAATGGATCAACACTAATTTGATCCTTGAAGATGAAGAAGTACCAATAGTACTTGCATAAGGTTCGATAGTATTAAAAGATGAGCCATAAAGTCCGGTACACAGATTTCCTATATTCAACAGGAGAAACACACTAGAATCATCATCAGAACCATCATCAGCATCCTCATCAGAAGGACCAAGAAGGATGAGAAATCTAGAAGAGTTGTATGACGCCACTCAAGTTATGGAAGATACAACTCTATTTTGTTTCTTTGCAGATAGTGACCCACTTAGCTTCAATGAAGCTATCACAGAAGAGAAGTGGATAAAAGCAATGGATGAAGAAATACATGCCATTGAGAAGAATGATACCTGGAAGCTGACTTATCTACCAGAAAACAAGAAAGCAATAGGTGTCAAATGGGTCTATAAGACAAAGAAGAATGCAAAAGGAGAAGTGCAAAGATACAAAGCAAGATTAGTGGCGAAAGGCTACAAACAGAGAGAAGGCATTGACTATGGAGAAGTGTTTGCTCCAGTAGCCCGGCTAGAGACAATCAGATTGATGATCTCACTAGCAGCACAACATAGATGGAAGATCTATCAACTTGATGTGAAGTCAGCATTTCTGAATGGCTTCCTAGAA
>NW_011500590.1:59425-61150 GCF_000495115.2 Populus euphratica | reverse complement strand
ATCTAGAAGGTCAAGGAAAGCAACCACCCACAACCACTTGCAGCCACCAGCTGTCATCGCCCAGCCACCAGCCGCCAGCCACTAACCGCCCAGCCACCTTCACACTTGAAGGTTGAATTTTCTTATTTTGAATTCATGAATAAATAGACAGTTAAACTTATGCAATTATGTGTGGAGAGATTGAGAGAAACAAAGAGAGAAAGAGAGAAGGCATGTATTCAAAGCTTTTGTTTTTCATTATTGTAAGCTTTTGTTATTGAAATAAAAAGTGTGTTTTATCCTCTCTGAGTGTTTCAAAACCACCACCAGTGGTTTCTCCCACCAACAATATTAGCAAAGACTTTGATGAATTTGCTCTAATACCATGTAAAGCTAATTAATCCCTCTAGCCAATATGCTATGAGGAGATCTTTATTTATAGATGAAAGATTCATTAAATCTGTACAATCATAAGAATAGAAAAAAATATACAGAGTAAGTAGATAACTATGACTGTGGAGGATCACTACTATCTTGGCTATAGTTGTGGAGTGATACCTTGGCTATAGTTGTGGAGTGATATCTTGCTGACAATAAGAGGAATCGGAGTTTCTTCTAATAAATTAACTGCTGCTCTTTTGATGATTTGAGTAAGTTTTGCTGGTTATTATTAATGGCAGGAGGAAATTTTGCTATGTATGCTCTTATTTCCCGCTTTATGGACATAAGCTTGATGTCGGGTCATCAAGTAGGAGATAGAGAGCAGTGCAAGGCAAGTGCGAGGAGGCATTCAATTATGAAACACTTTCTGCTCTTCTTGATGATTCTAGGTGTTTCCATGGTGATTGGGGATGGTATTCTCACACCATGCATCTCAGGTAAAATGATTATTTCATTATCATAGTTAACTACATTATATTTCTATATGTAATTAGAATAACATTTCTAATATTTAGAAATTTCTATGTTGTGATTTCTACTGTAACAGGCATTAAAGATGTAATATTTTTCGAAGTATCTTTTTGTTTGGACATTGTAATTGTGTTTTTTTTTTAATGTAATATTTAACTACTTTTTCCTTGCTCAAAACCAGGTTCAGAAGCTTTATTCGCTGATCTCGGGCATTTTAATATCCAATCTATTCAACTCAGTACTTGTGTTGTACTGTCGCCATCGATAGTGCTTGCCTATCTTGGCCAAGGCTCCTACCTGCGAAAACACATTAAAGATGTTAATGACATTTTCTATCTCTCAATTCCTAGTAAGTACTATCATCGTTAGGGCTTCCTCATTTCTTTTTTCTCCCGTGTAGAATCTCTGTATTGGCCACAATTTATATTGTCACTATTGGCTTCCATCATTGCAAGCCAGGCTTTGATATCAGCAACATTCTCTGTAATGCAACAGTTTGCATTGATTGGTTACTTTCCTAGAATCAAGGTGGTGCACACTTCATCATCACATCGAGGAAAAATTTATATTCAGAAGCTCAACACGTTTTTGATGGTTGCATGTGTTTTCATTGCTCTTTTTTGTAGAACCAATTCAAGCATTACTGTTGCATATGGTAACCGTTTTCACAATCTAATTCATAATAATTAGTCAACTACTTCAGTTTTTTTAATATCTAATACGTATTTTTATGTAGGATTGGTGATTAGTACTTAAAAGTGCATTTTTATCATGGTTTTATATCATTATTTTGCACTTGAAGTATCAATAACTCCTTAACTAAAGCATGTTTTA
>NW_011500590.1:37901-58358 GCF_000495115.2 Populus euphratica | reverse complement strand
TTAAATCTTAGGCTCCATATAAAAGTTGTAGGCCTATGTCTTACCTTTCCATCCATATAAAGTAGACCTAAATCTCAATCTATAGCTCCATATATCATTCAATTATCAAACAGTATTCCGGTTTAGACTGCACTAGCATCTCTTTTCTAAGTTTGGCCATCTTTGTGTCCTTTCAATTTCAGTTCTTAAACTCATCAATCAATCCTTTTATTTATGTGATAGGCCTACATTTAAAATGAACATTTACCTCAAATTAAAGGTATCTTATATTATTAGATATGTTATGATAAAACATGCTTTAGTTAAGGAGTTATTGATACTTCAAGTGCAAAATGATGATATAAAAGCTTGATAAAAATGCACTTTTAAGTACTAATCATCATGTCAGTTCACTTCTCAAGGCGGTGATAATTCATGTTTTTTTTACCAATGTAATCTCGTCGAAATGAGAATTCCAATGTAATAACAATACCGGGTTATTTATTACTTCGACACTCCTGCACTTGGGAGAAGACATCAACCTTTTAGTCCTGTCAACCAGCCACATTTCAAATATGCATGCTTAGTATATTTAGTGATATGGTTAAACATTTTCTTGAGATTTTCATGGATGATTTTTCTGTTTTTAGCGATTCATTTGATGATTATTTGACTAACTTAGGAAAGGTTTTGACCAGGTGTGAAGAGAAGAATCTTGTGCTGAATTGGGAAAAATGTCATTTTATGGTAACAAACGGCATTGTACTTGGTCACATTGTTTCATCAAAAGGAATTGAGGTTGACAAATCTAAAATCGAGTTAATTGCAAACTTGCCAACACCAAAATCTCTTAAAGATGTTAGATCATTCCTGGGACATGCTGGTTTTTATAGAAGGTTCATCAAAGATTTTAGTGTAATATCTAAGCCTTTAAGTAACCTTCTAACAAAGGATACTATTTTTGAATGGACTGAACATTGTGAAGAAGCCTTTGTTAAACTTAAAAACTTGCTTACTTGTGCTCCTATCATTCAACCTCCCGATTGGTCATTACCTTTTGAAATAATGTGTGATGCTAGTGATTATGCCGTAGGTGCTGTTTTGGGACAAAGAAAAGATAAGAAACCTTATGTAATTTACTATGCAAGTAAAACTTTAAATAGTGCTCAAATGAATTATACCACCACTGAAAAAGAATTACTTGCAGTAGTATTTGCATGTGAAAAATTCAGATCTTATCTTGTTGGCTCACCTGTTGTTGTTTTTAGTGATCATGCAGCATTGAAATATCTTCTTTCTAAGAAAGATTCCAAGGCTAGATTGGTGCGGTGGATTTTATTACTTCAAGAATTTGATATCACAATCAAAGATAAGAAAGGCAGCGAAAATGTTGTCGCAGATCACTTGTCAAGATTGACAACAGATTCGAAAACTGACATCACACCAATCGATGACTACTTTCCTGATGAATCTTTACTTTCTGTCTCTACAATGCCTTGGTTTGCTAATATTGTCAATTTTCTTGTTTCAGGACAATTGCCAGCTCATTGGAATACCCAAGATAAAAGAAAGTTTTTGAACGAAGTGAAGAACTTTTATTGGGATGATCCTTATTTATTCAAATATTGTCCTGATCAAATATTTCGAAGATGCATTCCTGACAATGAGGTAAGTAGTGTCATTAAATTTTGTCATTCTGAGGCATGTGGGGGCCATTTCTCATCAAGAAAGACAACTGCAAAAATCTTACAAAGTGGATTTTACTGGCCCACCATGTTCAAAGACTCACATGCATTCTGCAAGTCTTGTGAAAATTGTCAAAAGTTGGGATCTATTTCAAAACGTCACATGATGCCTTTAAACCCTATTATTGTCATTGAGATCTTTGACTGTTGGGGTATAGATTTCATGGGCCCATTCCCTCCATCATTTGGTTTCTTATACATATTAGTCGCAGTAGATTATGTTTCAAAATGGATAGAGGCAATTCCAAGTCGAAACAATGATCACAAAACAGTGATAAAGTTTTTGAAAGAAAATATTTTGAGTCGATTTGGAGTCCCTCGAGCCATAATAAGTGATGGTGGAACACATTTCTGCAACAAGCCATTTGAGTCTTTAATGAAGAAATATGGAATCACACACAAAGTTGCCACCCCTTATCACCCTCAAACAAGTGGACAAGTAGAGCTTGCTAATAGGGAGATCAAACATATTTTGGAGAAAACAGTGAACCCTAATAGGAAAGACTGGTCTTTAAGACTTAATGATGCACTTTGGGCTTATCGAACTGCTTATAAAACATCATTAGGTATGTCACCTTATAGACTAGTCTATGGAAAACCTTGTCACTTGCCTGTGGAACTTGAACATAAAGCTTATTGGGCTATTAAAGCTTTCAATTCAAATCTGGATGATGCTAGTCAACTGCGAAAATTACAAATAAATGAGCTTGAGGAAATAAGAAATGATGCATATGAAAATTCAAGAATTCATAAAGCAAGAATAAAAGAATTTCATGACAAGAAAATACATAGAAAAACCTTCAATGTTGGTCAAAAAGTCTTGCTTTATAATTCTCGACTGCATTTATTTCCTGGAAAATTAAGATCAAGATGGAGTGGTCCTTTTATTGTGAAACATGTGTATCCATATGGGGCCTATGACATCGAGAATCCAAAGAATGGCAATGTTTTCAAGGTAAATGGACATCGTCTGAAAGTTTACTTTGACAATTTTTCAGTTGAACATAACTCTATTGAATTGGGTGATCCTGTATATAAAGATTGATTTTATTTTATTTTATTTTACTTTATTTTTGTTTCTTATATAAATATTGATTTTATTTTATTTTATTTTTGTTTCTTTTTGAGTGATTTTTGCAAGTTTCTTCACCCCGGTCAAATGGCGGATAACGGTACTCCGTGACTTAAGTCGGTTCTTTCAGTTTCCCACAATTACTGATATCTGTGTATATATCTGTGCAATTCTTTGAATCTCTCTTCCAATTCTCATTTGAAAATGGACACTAATCTTGAAAAATTGAAAAAGTATTTTCCCGCTCTGCCTCAGAATGCGATTACAAAAATTTACCGTGCTAGATGTGCAAGATTGAGATTATTAATGAATCATGGAATTCCTGAAGATATTCGTTGGTTGATTGAAGCAAAGGTCCGATTATCAGGTGAGTCCTCTAACTTCATTTCACACATGCCTGGAACAGGTAAAAGCACTTTTGCAAAGAAGCGTCGTGCAAAACGACTGGATGTCTGTCATCGATGTGCTAGATGGACTTGTAATACACAATGTCGTTCTTTAGGAATGGTATCTATAAACCGTGAAGATAAAATACAATTCATTAAGGATGGCCTGAGTAAGGAGTCTTTAGATAATCTTCTATTGACTCTTGAGACGCATCCTAGTGGAGATGTGCATCGTGCAATTCATGATTTATGGCCACTATTTCATAAAGAACATGATAGACTTAGTCTTGGGAATCTGACTAAAAAAGACCCTGTTTGCCAGTTTTTAAGAAAACTGGATGGGAAGCCTATCCCCGACCCATAGAGGGCGTTTAAGCCGTTCTTGGACGTAAAACCAAGGGAAGATGTGAGCCACAATCACAACTACCTGTACATACACATGCTTGGTTTTATTATTGTGTTTTGTTGTTTCTTATATTTGTTTCAGTGTGTTTCAGGTTTGTCAGTGTTCGTTATTTCAGGTGATATCTTCTATACTCTATCTTTCTACCTTAGAACATTGAGGACAATGTCTCGTTTTGGTTGGGGGGAGAGGGTAGTAGTTGATAAAAAAAAAATTGTTTTTCATTTCATAAAGCATGTGCATAATTGTTGTTACTAGGATGGCAGAGTAAAGGAGTTCTTTTGTTAAAGTGACTCTTGAGACGCATCTTAGTAACCATTCTTAACAAGGTCTATTATAATACTTCCTGAAATATTCAGGTTTACAAACTCTCGTATTGTTACCACTTAATTCTGCTCATATACTTATTTAACATGTATTTTTAAACCTTAATTTACACACACACACTTTAACATATGATTGTGGGTTGCATATTGGATTATTACATTATTTATGTTCTTTTGTTAAAGGTAACAACTAAGGGAAAGGGATTGTATATAATTAAAAAGAAAAAAAAAAAAAAAAAAAAAAAAAAAAAAAAAAAAAAAAAAAAAAAAAAAAAAAAAAAGAAAAAAAGAAAAAAAAATGATGATAATAAAAATGTAGATAAGTTTGGTTTCGTAGCCTCCCTAACCTAAGCAATTAAGCCCGAAGGGGTGTTTTAACACCTAATACCCTAAAGTCAACTGACTTGGGAGCTATTGGCCCAACGCTTGTTACATGGGTTGAGGAGAAAAGCTTAAGGGAATCAAACATTGCACTATCTACATATCAGTATCTGCGACCCGAGTTACTAAGCTCGTAGGGGTGTCTTAACACCTAATGCCCTAAGACCAACTGGTCTGGGAGTCATTAGCTGAAAGCTCATTACATGGGTTAAAGATGCATGATGTTTTTAAAGTATATGTATATAGAGTTAAAAAAAAAAAAAAAGACAAAAATAGTAATCCCAACCCAAGGAAGTTAACCTTAAACATTAGAACAAAAATTTTGTTTTCTTCCAAGAAAAGCCCCATAATTATGTGTTGATACATTGAGCACAAAAGAAAGGTTTATTAATATCTTGTTAAGAGGTATTGAGCAGATATATAAATTTAATGAGAGTTTGTTTATCTGGATAGACTAATGGAAGTTAAATGATGAATACCTTGCTTTGTGAAATTTGCAAATTTGTTTTCTATTTTAACGCTTTGATTACTAGGGACTAGTAATAAGCTGGTTGGGGGGTGTGATTAGTACTTAAAAGTGCATTTTTATCATGGTTTTATATCATCATTTTGCACTTGAAGTATCAATAACTCCTTAACTAAAATATGTTTTATAATAATGTATCTAATAATATAAGATACCTATAATTTATGGTAAATGTCTATTTTTAATGCAGGCCTATCACATAAATGAAAGGATTGATTGATGACTTGAAGAACTTAAATTGCAAGGATAAAGAGATGGCCAAACTTAGAAAAGAGATGTCGGTGCAATCCAAACCGGAACACTGTTCGGTAATTGGGTCATATCTGGAGCTACAGATCTCAGATTTAGGTCCAATTTATATGGATGGAAAGGTAAGACATAGGCCTACAACTTTCATATGGAGCCCAAGATCTAAAAAGGCCATTATCAAGTCCAAATTGTAGCAACAACAAATGTAGATAAGGTTGGTTTCGTAGTCTCCCTAACCTAAGCAATTAAGCCCGAATGGGTGTTTTAACACCTAGTACCCTAAAGTCAACTGACTTGGGAGCTATTGGCCCAATTACATGGGTTGAGGAGAAAAGCTTAAGGAAATCAAACATTGCACTATCTGCGACTCAAGTTACTAAGCTCGTAGGGGTGTCTTAACACCTAATACCCTAAGACCAATTGGTTTGGGAGTCATTAGCTGAAAGCTCGTTACATGGGTTAAAGATGCATGGTGTTTTTAAATTATATGTATATATATATAAAAAAAAAGGAAAAAAAAAGACAAAAATAATAATCCCAACCCAAGGAAGTTAACTTTAAACATTAGAACAAAAATTTTGTTTTCTTCCAAGAAAAGCCCCATAATTATGTGTTGATACATTGAGCACAAAAGAAAGGTTTATGAATATCTTGTTAAGAGGTATTGAGCAGGTATATAAATTTAACGAGAGTTTGTTTAGCTGGATAGATTAATGGAAATTAAATGATGAATACCTTGCTTTGTGGAATTTGCAAATTGTTTTTCTATTTTAATGCTTTGATTACTAGGAACTAGTAATAAGCTGGTTGGGAGGTGTGATTAGTACTTAAAGGGACTAGTAATAAGCTGGTTGGGGGGTGTGATTAGTACTTAAAAGTGCATTTTTATCATGGTTTTATATCATTATTTTGCACTTGAAGTATCAATAACTCCTTAACCAAAGCATGTTTTATAATAATATATCTAATAATATAAGATACCTTTAATTTGTGGTAAATGTTCATTTTAAATGCAGGCCTATCACATAAATGAAAGGATTGATTGATGACTTTAAGAACTTAAATTGCAAGGGCAAAAAGATGACCAAAATTAGAAAAGAGATGTCGGTGCAATCCAAACCGGAATACTGTTCGGTAATTGGGTCATATCTGGAGCTATAGATCTCAGATTTAGGTCTACTTTATATGGATGGAAAGGTAAGACATAGGCCTACAACTTTCATATGGAGCCCAAGATCTAAAAAGGTCATTTTCAAGTCCAAATTATAGCAACAACAAAGAAGCTCGAATCTGTCCTCCAGCCCGAGCACTGTTCAGTAGTTTGGCCATATCTGGAGTTCTAGAAGTCCAAATAAGCTGAATTGTTTACACAAGATAGCTGAGACAATTGCCTACAACTTTGATGTTTTGAGTGGCTCCAATTTTGACGTTATCAATGACATTTTGGGCAGACAAGAGAAGATAAGGATTGTCACCAAGTCAAGAGTTGGCCACCCACTTATCAATTGACAACATCATTCCATCTTGTGATACAGAGGTGGAGGTCATTTAGGACTATAATATTCAAGAGCTAGTGTAAAGTACCTTATCACAAAGGCTACATCATCTGGAGTCTTAGTTATTAGACAGGAATGACTACTACTAGAGCAAGGCACAAACATGAACTATGATGAGAGAGATATGTGTAGAGATTTACCTTAGGGCAAACCAATCCTCATACCTTTTTCTTTAATCATATATGGACAACCTTATCTATGTAAAGAAGTTTAGTGAGGAACAAATTGAGGGATGTTATATGGGTTTTTTTAATGGCAAGACTATGCCTAAAATACGTTCTCCTATGATGAATAAATTTTATTTGAATATTGATATCAAAACTTCCAATGGAGATCTAAGTATTAAGAAATTTATGGACTAGCTTAGTAGTTACGATAAAGTGACATAATATATGATGTAGTTGGTTGAGAACTGATTAAGGGCAACAACTTTCTTGTGGAAAAAACAAGTCCAATATAAGTTATTGAAAAGTTAGATGAATGTTCAAAATTCATTCTGCATGAGATAATTATTAAGGGGTAGATTTTTTCTTTTAGATTTCAAGCAGAAAAAATAATAATCCAATCACTCTATAAGAAACTAGTTGATGTAAAAAATTGCTCCAAAGTAGTTAACTTGAAGCCAAGCTCAACCAAAAAATGGATGAAGCTTTAATTAGTGCATGACATAGCTCATGAGTTCTCCATATAATGGGATTCAAATACTCTCAAAACCATCCTCGCCTTAACAATACTAGCATTGGACATTAACCATACATATTATTGGTAATGCCAAATATGAGCCAAAGAGAGTGCTTTTATATAAACAACTTAAATAATGATAATAGGTACAAATAGATAAAGAACAAGGCTAACATTTCAACAAAAAGAGATAGTCATGAGGAAAATGAATGATACGAGGGAGCATATATTGCTGGAAAGAGATGGAAGGATTTTCATGTCAAGAAAGAAAGAGTTTCAATGATGAAAGAAACAAACTACATAGTAGCGAGGATGATGAAGTGTTTTCAGTCAACAAATTGAAGATACGTTACTTTGTGAATATGTAGCCATAATATTATATTTAAATTGATATATATTTCTCTGTAATGAAACAGTTCAATTTTTAACAATTAACTTGAAGATTATTATTTTACAAATTGAAAAAACTAATCTAGAATACAAATCTTATAATTTGAAGCTAATCTTATTATCTGAAGCTAAATTATTTCTATTGTAATAATTATTTAATTATTATGGTTTTTTGAGGATTCATTACTTTTATTTAAGTAGGGAAGAGATTTATTAGGATTTTCAATATTATTTTAATTCTATTATATTTTCCTAATCATAATAGGGTTTCTTGTTTTTTTATTTAAAGTACTTTAATAACTTTTTGACATGAAGACTGGAAATTTAAATTTTTTTAGTTGTTTCTGTATAGTTTATAGTGTGCTTAATATTTGAGGATTTTGACTTAAAGCATGATTATCTTTGATTAATATAGTGATGAATTCTCAACTAATATGTATAATTAATTAGCATCTTCAAATTAACTCTTTAAGATTAAAGGTTTGGTAATTTTCACATACTTTATGGTATTTATGTACAATGACATGATGCCAATGGTATGCATGCATTTGGAGACTCAAGTGGCAAAAACTTGGAAAAAACAGGAATGAGAAACCAAACCAGAAGCATCTCTTATATTCTCCCCTTCTTTGCATGTGTGGCTATCCATGAAATGTCAGTCACGACGACAATGCTATACCTCTTTAATATATTAATTCTTATCTCTATCTTCTTCTTTTTTCCCTTTCCTCCGTGCCCCTCCACTCTATCCATCTTTTCTTATTTCTCATTCCTGATCTTCTTGAATAATCTCTTGATTCTAGCTACGAAGTCATATGTAGCATCCAAACTTTTTAATGCAGCTGTGGCTATTTATTTACGACTCATGGGATATCCTCACTTTCAATTGGGTGGGGAATTTACTTTTCGCGCGCTAAGCATGATGGTTGCTTATCTTTTTTCTTTGTAAAGCTATCTGATTCCTATATTATCTTTAAACTACTAGTATTTTGATCTTTTCTGTAGTTTTCAACATTCGTGTCACCGAAAATCGATATGATCATTATATCATTGCATGTGATTACATATCTCCAATTTCATTTAAAAGGTGGGGCGAAGAAGTTAGATGCTAAGCAAAGTCTTACTCTTGTTAGTGCTCTCTCCCTCTCTCCTCCCCCTTCTTGCTTTCCAATCCATTTGATTTGAGCTGAAAAATAGAGAAAGAAATAATTAAAGGAGGATCTATGATTCATGATGTGAATCTTGTAATCACATAGTTATTTAATCCACAATCAAGATTAAGATCTAAATCTCAAAAAATTAAAAAAAGTCTGATAAGAGTATGATACAATAAAAACTTGTCTCAAAGCACTAGCACTAAAAAAATAATCTTTAATAAGTTAGATTCAGTTTTTTCAAGAACCAAAAAAAGTAAGAATCTCTTATACACGATAAACTAAAAAGTTCAGAAATATTATTAATTAAAAAGTTTTTCAAAACTTATGCTTGCAATTGTTTAATTACTTCTGAAAAAATCTACAAAATTGATCCAAAACCTATATTAGGAAACACAAACCCTGATCAAAACAAGTCTTGGGCTATTATTAAAATAATAAAAATAAAACTCATAAGTTAATTCCATATAATGTTATTCGAAGAAAAGATAAGAAAACAATACAAGTCTGACATAAAATTTATATATAGCCTATAATGTTGCCTAATGATCCTAGAAACCAATTTGACATTAAATATCACCAGCCCTTGTTTTCTTATGTAGCTAGAATGAATAAGGAATCTTTATAAGAAATGATTTTTGGAATATTAATGAATCCTTACCATACTTGAAAATTATGTTATAGTCCATTAAAAATCTTTGTAGAACTAGAAAATTTCCAAAACAAGCTGTCACATTCTTATAGGAAAAGGATCCTTGCCAAATAAGAAACCCACAAGTCAAAAAAAAAAAAAACAAAATTCATACAGCCTATTCAGATCTATATTACAAGGCTTTCCCGAACTGATTCACCTGAAATTTTACCCTAACTTATAAAAATACCTATAGAATCTTTTGGTAAAGTTTTCACTTGATCTAACAGGTTGATTTGGAGCTAAGTTCAAAAACATAAAACTAGATGGTAGAAAATTTTACATCAAAATTTGAATCTGACCTTATTTAAATTATATCATTCCCTCTCTCTTCAAGGTGATTCATTCTCAAATTACCAACAAGTTTAATAAATAATTCCTTAGCCTTTTATTAAAGCCTTCGGAGTTCTTTTCTTGTATACACTTACCTCCAACAACACTGTATGAAATTAGTACCAAATAATAATTTCAAATAAGCATGCCTTGCCATTCACTTGCATATATATTTTTGAATGTTAACTATTGCTACCCTCTTTTGTTTTTCATCATTTTAGCACTTAATTGAAGCTCTCCATTACATGTTTTATTTATTTCTTTCTAAACATTTGCAATTCATTCAACATCTCATGCTTTATCTAACCTTGTAGAAACATTATGATCATAAATATTTGAAACATGTAAACTTTAATTCTCTTCCTTACTCATATTGAATCTCCTCTTATCAACCCCACTTGTTTTTTGCTTCATCGAATCCATATCATCTTTCAACCCATTCATTATCCTAGTCAGCACCTCTTCATTACCCTAGTTAGTAGCTCAAGTTGTTTGGTGAAAGTTTGCATTTGAAAGGTGTTTATCCGTTTTTAGTGTTATAGAGTCGTTATTTTTCAGACATCTTTGAATTTATAAAAATTAATTAGTAGCAAGAAAAATATATCCTCACCACTCTCATGTTTCACTCAATTCAAGGCTTTTCACTTAATAATTGTCACTATGCCTATCAAACATGTGTACGCGACGTAGAGAGATCAAGGAGTCGCCACCTTGTTGTTTGGTTTATGGTGATTAGGAGACCTAGGTGGACTAGTCTTAAAAAAATTCTAAGATAAGAAATTGGCTAGGGTTAGGGAAGGTATTAGCATTTTTAACATACCTTAACTGAGGTAAGTTGCATTGTATGGTTTGGATGTGATTTAAAGGTGTTGATGGGTTCCTAACCAATGGTCTATCTATAACTCAAAATAAAGATTTACGCTTATGAACAAAACTTGCATTTTAATTTATTATAGGCTTGTATGCCAAGATAAATCCTTCTAGGAAGAATTCATACAAGTATCCTAACAGGGTTTACCTATCCTGGAAGGCAAAAGTATTTTCCATAACTTGTATATTATGGTGAAAATACACAATTAAAATATATGAGTATTAAAATAATTCTGAAAATTTTATAATCAACTCCTGATATTTAAATACTAGTCGACTTATAGTTTCAATAGTTATATCAGAATATTAATAATTTTTTTCAATTAATGAAAAAATGAAAACTTAGGGTGTTAAAATATTAGCCAAATCCTATAGGAATTTTGCAAATTTGTTATAAATTCCACAAAACAAGAAGCAAAGAGATACAAAAAATATTTCTAAAACAATGCTAAAACATTTTTTTCCCTTTTTTATAAATAAAATGAAATCTTTGCAAGGATTGGGTGATATGCTACAACCAAATTTTATTTTTTTTAGTCATGTGCAATTAAAATATTGGATTGATTGATTTTTTTCTTTTTTTAAATTATTTATCATAAAATAAAATAAAATGCAAACACACACACTCACATTTTTTCCACTAATTATTCACATACCCAAAAATTACATAAGTTTACAAATCACTAAGAGTTATAGAAGAATTGGAGAGATTGCTAGAAACTTAAGAAGTATGCTAAAAGATTCTAAGACCATTGAAATAGTGGTGACATATAGGTTTCACATGTATTTGCCACTTGTAGCACGTGCAAATGACCCTCTAGCATCTTGAGTGGCATATGATGACATGGATTGGGCAACTTTTTCGTTCCTCTTCACTCTTATGCCCATGTTGTAACATAAGATAACCTATAAAAGCAAGACAAACACAACAAACTTTAATTCTTTTTCTTTCTTTTCCTTTTTTTTGTTAAATTTGTATCTCTCTTACTTTTTCTTCTTCAAATGGTCATTGTTGCCACTACCACAAGTGGAGAATTATATGTGAGGAGGGCCAGTTCGATGGTTGTTAATGGGTCATTGGTTCACATCTAAAAAGAGAAGAGAAGTTATTGGTAGTGGTATTCATAGCAGCGATGCTGCTAGAGCTGGTGTTATCAAATCTGTTGCTGGCAGAGGTTGTTATGATGTTAAGGAGTTGATGCCTATTGGTGGGGAATATGATTGACGATGATAATGGGTCGATTTGTAGTGGCTTCAAATGGATAGATGAAAGGATAACACTATGAGGTGGAGGTTTGCATAATAGGGGGCTACTCATGATGGTTGTGAGCTATGGTAAAGAGGATAAAGGTTGGCACTGTGGTGAACAGGTGTGAGCTTCTAGGTTTGGTCCTTTTACAGTAAAAAAATAAAGGGTTGTAAAAAGAACAATCTCTAGCTAAGAGTTTTGGTTTTAGGATGAAAACTTTGTGTGGGGGTTGTGAGAGAAGTTGTCTGTAGTAACGTGTAGGATGGTTTGTGTTGGTGGTGGCATAGAGGCTGAGAGATGAAGGAAACAGGGATGTGGATGTATAGTTGTTTGTTATGTAGTTGGCAGCAATATTTAGGTGTAATGGGGCTAAGTTTTTTTGTTGTATATGGGGAGAGAATATGAGAAAGATTAATTTTTTTGGCCTATTTTATTTTTATATTTTTTTGTTCTTCTCTTTTTTTGTGTGAGATTCCTTCACCGTGTTATAGGAAAATATTTTTATCTTTTCCTCCCAATTGCTTGGTGATCAAGCAAATGAAATTCACTTTAGTTCCTCAAATTTTTTTCTAGCATTTTTAGTCCCCTTGTCCCCTTGTCATTTTGGCTCTTCATCAGCAACTTGGATAATCTTCTAGGCTTTCTTCATGTATATCCTTTTATATTTTGGATTTTCTTTCTTTATTTTTTTTCTTGATTTTTTTATAAGGTCAAAAGTGAGTAACAATAGATGTCTTCTCTTTACAATGTTTATAAAGTGAAATTAAATCAAGTTTTTGAATAATGAGTTTGTAAAAAAAAGTGTATGTCGATCTTGCTGGGTGATCCAACCATCTTAGAATTTCAAAGAATTAGCTTTAAAAAAATAAAAAATTATCTCGTTATCATGGGTAACCTCCTCTTTTTAAAAAATTCAAAAATCGATCTATTTTCATATACAACCTTCCATTTTTTTTTAAATAGTCTCATTATCATGGGTAACCTACTCCTTTTAAAAAATTCAAAAATTGATCTATTTTAATGGGCAACCATTCCATTTTAAAATTCAAAAAAATTAATCTATTTTTACCGGTGCCCTGCCCTACTTCAAATTCTGAAAAGAATTTCAGCAAACCTTTGTGCTTCCCTGAAATTGGTCTATTTTCATGGATGAACTACTATTTTTTAAAATTCATAAAAGAATTTTAGCAAGCCTCAATTTTTTCTTGAAATTGGCCTATTTTCATGGACGACCTACTCATTTTAAAATTCTAAAATTGACCTATTTTCACCGGTGACTTGTCCTTTTAAAATTATAAAATTGACCTATTTTCATGAGTGACCTGTCCTTTTGAAATTCCAAAAAGAAATTCAGCAAGCCTTCATGTTTCCTTGAAATTAGTTTATTTTCACAGACAACTTATCATTTTTCATATTCTAAAAAGAATTTCAGGAAAACTTTATGCTTCTCTAAAATTGATTTATTTTTATAGGTGACCAACCCATTTTGAAATTAAAAAATTGGCCTATTTTTACAAGTGGCCTGCTCTTTTTCAATTTTCAAAAATAATTTCAACCAAGCTTCATACTTCTTTGAAATTGGTTTGTTTTCATAGGCAACCTAGCATTTTCAAATTCCAAATACTAGGATCTACATCGGATCCTTCCAAAACTTTTCTAAAATAAAAAACCCTTTAAATGTAAACTCTTACAATGAGTGCCTTGTCTTATGGCCTTAGTTATCAACAACTATAGATGGTCTTTGCCATTTGTTGGCTTCTGTTCACCTATGCAGATTCCATCGCCTTTCCTCTTGATTGGCAAATCCTATGCCAACACTACTTCAAAGTTGATGTTAAACCATATGCAATGGATGCCTTTCAAAATATAACCCCTCTTTATCTTTATAATCTCTCTTTTTTTCTTTTTTTTCTTTTTTCTTGTTGAGGGTTATAATTTCTAAAGCGGTCTCTTGTCGACTCTCTTTTCTAGTTTAATCGAGCAAGTGTATACAAGTTACTTTCAAATCTTGAATGTCGAGTTACCTTTATAGCCTTCAATTTTATGAATATATGAGGTGTGGCGAATGCTATCATATTTTTTGTAATTGGGAATGAATGAAAACTCTTTGTCTTGTGACAATGTTCTTTTTCGTGTGATTTTTTCAAATACTCATGACACATGCTTTGGTTTTTATTTTAGGCTGTTTTCCCAAAAAAATATTTCAAAAGATTTACTTTGTCTTTTCAAAAACCTAAGATTTTTTCAATGACATCAAATAACAATATTCATGCAAGTTTCATGACTTTTATTAGTCTTTGAAGAAATATATTTCATCATGATGATTGGTTTAAGAGATGGTTCATTTTGCGTTAGGTTCAAAAGATCAAATATTTTTTTGAAGTCTTGTGTTTGGATTTTCACAACGTGAACAAAAACAAATACCTTTTCACTTTATTATGATTCTTATATATGATTCCTTATATTTTGATAGCAATATTTATCAATCTTTCCCACTTGATTTGAATTTTGACTTTTCAAGGCACGTAATAAGGACTGAGTTTTATGGATACAAAAAAAGAAAAAGAAAAATAGTTCACAAGCTCCAATGCTGTTTGAGGGTTTTTATAGGTCTAGGATCACTTTCACTCCTATAAGCCCTTTCATATTCTTCCATCATATGCTATGCTATTAAAGACGTTCACGTTTAGAAGTTGAGACTAGGGATCTTTTTAGGTTTTTCTTTTCACTCTAAACCTTTGATTTAACACCTAATTGGCTTTTTTTTTCGTAAAATCTCTTTATCTACTCATATCAAGATATCAATGCCCTTTTATATGCCATTTGCAAGTTCCGTAATAATTTTCCTTTTCTTTGTTCATTGAAGTCACAAGAGAAGCTTTTGCTTGTGTGTTTTTTTCAAGATTTGTCATTTAGCAAAGCTTTTTTCTTTTCTTCTTTTCTCTTTCTTAGGCTTATTAGTTGCAGCCTCAATCAAGAACTTATAGATTTGGCTGGGAGAGTTATATTATTATCTAATAACTTTTTTTTCTTTGGAGAGCTTGTCGGTGGATGATCAAATTAAGGTTGCTGCTGGTTTTGTCACTGCATTTTCCAACCTTTCATAGACAAAAAGTTCAGCCACAAATGGTGATGGGTCTCAACAATTTAACCCATGTTTGAAACATAACCAAACACTTTTTAGTTGTGGCTTGCCTTTACCTCAAATGCAGCCGCATTACCAAACAATACCTTAGGCTTTATCTAAGTATAATACAAAAACACAAAAAAGAAACAAAAATATATTATTAATAAAACAAAGAAAAGAAAAAAAATAGAAAATCATTAAGTTAATTGAATCACAATACATACCTTTTAAATTTTAAAGATAAAGATAAAACCACAAATAGAGATTAAAAGTAAAAGAATAAAATAAAAAAAAAATTAAGAGATTTGAGATTGAAAATAAAAGAAACGAAAGAGAGAGAAAAAAATGAACTAAAGGGGTACTTACTAGGATTTATACTGTGCTTTTTTATAGAATCACCAACGGACTATTAGATAATATTATTTTTAATTAATCCATCAATGATTCTGTTGGTGAATTCACTTTGAATTTTTCATTTCACACTAAATGTTTTAAATAACCCTCCATAACTTTCACAGTCCATCATTATTTCCATTGGTAATGTGAAATAAGTACACACAGTTAAAGATGCATTAATTACCTGTGCTTTGGAATTCACATTCCATCGGTAATTTCATTAGGGATTTATAAGACTTTACCGACATACAAGGTGAACAGTTCTTATCGCCTCTGGAAAATATCGATAAAATGATTTTGTCTGTATTGACATTGGTGATTATGTCATATGTAGTAAATATTCTACAACTCTTTGGAATATACCAACAGAATCATTCTATCAATAGTGACATCAATGATTGTAGCATATATAGTAAACATTTAACAAATCTCAAGAAAATACTGACTGTATATGTTCATTTGTAAATTCATTGGTAATGTGTATAGTGCATGATAGATTGTATCTGTATTATTTATCTATCCTCCCTATAAACATTTAAATTGAAAACTGCTCACACAACACAAATAGCAATAATGAACATAACAATTATAAAATAAATATTTTTGGTACAAAATTCCATTCATAATATAATAGTATAAAAAATTCTTTTACACTTTTGTGTTCTGATACTTACAAAAAATTATTCTTCTTTAATTGAATCGTTATTAGCTCCATCGCAATTTTCAATGTTGATATCATTATCATCTTCATTAACTTGTGCTTATCTGTTGGAGCTTAGAACAATATTGAACTCCTCTGTTTCAAAATCAATACGACTATCATCGAAGATGTGGAAATTTGAATTTTCTTTTAAGTCAATCGATAGAGCAACTTGATATGGTTTAACAAACTCACTAACTTGAAAGATATCATCTCCTACACTTATATCTTCATTCTCATCCTGAACAACCTCGACACAACCCCTGGCTTTTGTTTTTAAAATGAATAATCAATCAACTCTTGATCGGGTTTTTCTAAAGGAAGGGGTGTTTGAGTAATAAACTTGTTGGCATTTCTTTGTGAAAACAAAAACATCATTTATGTTGTGGAGTGACACGACCAAAAGATTGATATCTTCTTCCAAGTGCAAGAGTGTCGAAGTAATAAATAACCCGGCAAGACTGGGATCGAACCATAGAGAGGTTAATTATATAAATTATAGATAACAATAATATAACAACAATAATAGTAACAACAATAATAATAGTAATAGTAATAATACTAGTAGTAGTAGTTGTTGTTGTTGTTGTTGTAGTGGTAATAATGATGAAGAAGAAGAAGAAGAAGTTGATGAGAACTTTGAGATGAAAGATAAACGTAAGGATTAAACAATGATAACAACAAATCTCAAGGTTAGAGGATGCACTAATAGTATGTTAAACAAGTATAGTATAAACTTTTATTATTTAATTGGAAACCACACACAAAGAAGGTTCCAATCAAATTAGAAATTGTTAACATGATCACATTAGTTATCTTATTCGATTAATGTTAATACTTGTAAATCTTGTCAGGCATTCATGATTATAACTTATGTTAACAACAAATCAAGTTCTTTTCATAGCTCAGGTGTCGATTATACCATATAGTATGGGTTATGAAAGTGCCAAGCATTTTTTGTACCGGGTGTTATACAACATAAATCTAGATTAGTCACTTAAGAAGCAAAGTATTAAAGAGTGAACAAGATAACAAATACAAAACATGTTAGTATCAAACATTAAAGTCCATGTTAAGTTTACACTATACTTATTCTTACACCATTAGTATAACCTTTTCACCTTGACAAATAAACTTAACTAAACAAAATGAACGAAAGAAAAATAAATAAACAAAATAAGAACATAAATAAGATAAAAGTTAACTAAGTAAAGGAAAGGAAATGAAAGGCATGAACAAGATATTAATGAAAGAAAAACTTAAGCATTACAAAAATACAAAGAGAGAAAGCAAGAGCATGATCTTGATATGGAGACCAAGATGCTTAAATGCATGACAAATGCCTCCTTTTATAGGCCAAAATTAGGAACTATTGATTTGATGACTAATTGATAAGTGGGTGGTCAACTCTTGACTTGGTGACAATCCTTATCTTTTCTTATCTGCCCAAAACATCATTGATAATGTTAGAATTGGAACCACTTGAAAACATGAAAATTGTAGGAAATTGTCTTAGCTTTTCAGGAAAAAAAATGGAGGTCATTTAGACTTCTAGAACTCTAGATATAGGCCAAACACTGAACAATGTTTGGGCTATAGGACAGATTTAGACTTCTTCGTTGTTGTTACAATTTGAACTTGAAAATGACCTTTTTAAATCTGAGGCTCCTCTAAAATTGTAGCCTATATCTTACCTTTTTAAAGGTATCTTATATTATTAGATATGTTATTATAAAACATGTTTTAGTCAAGGAGTTATTGATACTTCAAGTGCAAAATGATGATATAAAACCTTGATTAAAATATACTTTTAAGTACTGATCACACCCTTCAACAAGCTTATTACTAGTCCTTAGTAATGAAAGCGTTAAAATAGAAAAATAATTTGCAAATTCCACAAAGCAAGGTATTCATCATTCAACTTCCATTAATCTATTCAGATAAACAAACTCTCATTAAATTTATAAATCTGCCCAATTCCTCTTAAAAAAGATATTAATAAACCTTCTTTTTGTACTCAATATATCAACACATAGTTATGGGGCTTTACTTGGAAGAAAACAAAATTCTTTTTCTAATGTTTAAGATTAACTTCCTTGAGTTGAGATTTTTTTTTCTTTTTTTTTCTTTAAAATATATTTACATGTAAGTTAAAACATAATGCATCTTTAACTCATGTAACGAACTTTCAGCTAATGACTCCCAGACTAGTTGGTCTTAGGGCATTAGGTGTCTATGAGCTTAGTAACTCAGGTTGCAGATACTGATACGTAGATAGTGCAATGTTTAATTCCCTTAAGCATTTCTCCTCAACCCATGTAACAAGTGTTGAGCCAATAGCTCCCAAGTCAGTTGACTTTAGGGTATTAAGTGTTAAAAAACCCATTCGAGCTTAATTACTTAGGTTAGGGAGGCTATGAAACCAAACTTATCTATATTTTTATTATCATCATTTTTTATTTTTTTTATTTTTTATTGCTTTTTTTCTTTTTCTTTTTTTTTTTGCAATTTATATACTATTCCTTTCTCTTAGTTATTACCTTTAACAAAAAAATATAAATAATGTAATAGTCTAGTATGCAATTGTTTTAACGCTTTGATTACTAGGGACTAGTAATAAGCTGGTTGGGGGGTGTGATTAGTACTTAAAAGTGCATTTTTATCATGGTTTTATATCATCATTTTGCACTTGAAGTATCAATAACTCCTTAACTAAAATATGTTTTATAATAATGTATCTAATAATATAAGATACCTATAATTTGTGGTAAATGTCTATTTTTAATGCAGGCCTATCACATAAATGAAAGGATTGATTGATGACTTAAAGAACTTAAATTGCAAGCATAAAGAGATGGCCAAACTTAGAAAAGAGATGTCGGTGCAATCCAAACCGGAACACTGTTCGGTAATTGGGTCATATCTAGAGCTATATATCTCAGATTTAGGTCCACTTTATATGGATGGAAAGGTAAGACATAGGCCTACAACTTTCATATGGAGCCCAAGATCTAAAAAGGCCATTATCAAGTCCAAATTGTAGCAACAACAAAGAAGCCCGAATCTGTCTTCCAGCCCGAGCACTGTTCGGTATTTTGGCCATATCTAGAGTTCTAGAAGTCCAAATGAGCTGAAGTTTTTACACAAGAAAGCTGAGACAATTGCCTACAACTTTCATGTTTACAACTGGCTCCAATTTGGACGTTATCAATGACGTTTTGGGCAGACAAGAGAAGATAAGGATTGTCACCAAGTCAAAAGTTGGTCACCCACTTATCAATTAGTCATCAAATCAATAGTTCCCAATTTTGGCCTATAAAAGGAGGCATTTGCCATGCATTTAGGCATCTTGGTGTTCAGATCAAGATCATGCTCTTCCTTTCTCTCTTTGTATTTTTTATGCTTTGTTTTCATTAATATTAAGTTTATGCCTTTCATTTCCTTTCCTTTACTTAGTTAACTTTTATGTTCTTATTTTGTTTATCTATTTTGCTTTCTTTCATTATGTCTAGCTAAGTTAATTATGTCAAGGTGAAAAGGTTACACTAATGGTGTAAGAATAAGTATAATGTAAACTTAATATGGACTTTAATGTTTGATACTAACATGTTTTATATTTGCTATCTTGTTCACTCTTTAATACTTTGCTTGTTAAATGACTAATCTTGATTTATGTTGTATAACACTTGGTACAACAAATGCTTGGCACTTTCATAGCCCATAATGTATGGTATAACCGACACCTGAGCTATGAAAGGAACTTGATTTGTTGTTAACATAAGTTATAATCATGAATGCTTGACGAGATTTACAAGTATTAGCATTAATTGAATAAGATGACTAATGTAATCATGTTAACAATATATAATCTGATTGGAACCTCCTTTGTGTGTGGTTTCCAATTCAATAATAAGAGTTTATACTATACTTGTTTGATATACCATTAGTGGAACCTCTAACCTTGACATTTGTTATTATCATTGTTTAATCGTTACATTAATATTCCATCTCAAAGTTCTCATCATCTTCTTCTTCTTCTCTTTCTTTATTATTATTATTATTACTACTACTACTACTACTACTACTACTACTACTACTACTACTACTACTACTACTACTACTACTACTACTACTACTACTACTACTACTACTACTACTACTACTACTACTACTACTACTACTACTACTACTACTACTACTACTACTACTACTACTACTACTACTACTACTACTACTACTACTA
>NW_011500590.1:12002-37797 GCF_000495115.2 Populus euphratica | reverse complement strand
AAATTAAGATTTAAAAATACATGTTAAATGAGTATATGAGCAGAATTAAGTGATAACAATGCGAGAGTTTGTAAACCTGAATATTTCAGGAAGTATTATAATAGACCTTGTTAAGAATGGTTACTAAGATGCGTCTCAGGAGTCACTTTAACAAAAGAGCTTTTTTACTCTGCCATCCTAGTAACAACAATTTTTCACATTCTTTATGAAATAGAAAACACAGTTAGTTAAATTTTTTTTGTCAACTACTGCCCTCTCTCCCCAACCAAAATGAGACATTGTCCTCAACGTCCTAACGTGGAAAGATAGAGTGCAAAAGACATCACCTGAAATAACGAACACTGACAAACCTAAAACACACTTAAACAAATATAAGAAACAACAAAACATAAATATTATGCTATTACTAAAACTTACTAAAACTAAAAGACACAAGATTTTACAAACTAAGACTCAAATCGCAATTGTGATTGTGACTCACATCTTGCCTTGGTTTTACGTCCAAGAACAACTTAAACGCCCTCTATGGGTCGGGGATAGGCTTCCCATCTAGTTTTCTTAAAAATCAGCAAATGGGATATTTTTTAGTTAGATTCTTAAGACTATGTCAAACATGTTCTTTATGAAAATGG
Organism: Populus euphratica; assembly: GCF_000495115.2. Taxonomy (NCBI): domain Eukaryota; kingdom Viridiplantae; phylum Streptophyta; class Magnoliopsida; order Malpighiales; family Salicaceae; genus Populus; species Populus euphratica. Next base: position 37,165 of record NW_011500590.1, on the reverse strand, counting down.
ATTCATAAGTCATGAATTGCATGATGTATATCTCCACTATGATGAAACTTAAGAGTCAATAGAAGATTATCTAAAGACTCTCTATGTTTTGAAATAAATCTCACCTTTTGATAATTTTCACAGGTTTTGCAGAATAAATGTCAATCCTTGAACATGGTAGGCCAATAAAATTCATATTGTAAGATTTTTATAGTTGTTTTTCTTAATGAGAAATGACTCCCACATGCCTCAAAGTAACAAAGTTTAATGACACTACTTACCTCATTGTCGGGAATACAACTTTGAAATATTTGATCAGGATAATATTTGAATAAGTAAGGGTCATCTGAATAAAAGTTTTGCACGTTGCTCAAAAACTTTCTTTTGTCTTGGCTATCCAAATGAGCTGACAAAAATCCTGAAGCAAGAAAATTGATATTTTTAGCAAACCAAGGCATTAAACTAAGAGAAAGTAGAGATTCATCAGGAAAGTAATCATCAATTGGTATGATGTCAGGAGTCGAATCTGTTGTCACTTTTGATAAAAGATCTACATTAATATTTTCAGCGCCTTTTTCATCCACGATTCCTTCCTGATTGGTCATGGCATGAGGAAATGGAAGTGCTAGTGGGGAATTAGTCTTTTCTTTGCAATGTTCATATTCAACCCCTTCTTTACCCTTAGAGATTGACTCATCATTTTTCTCATAAAGTTCAAGAATTGATTTTTGAATAACCTCACCACTATGAAGAGTAGTGATTGATTTGACTTGATCCATATGTTGGCTTCTAGAACTACTTGCATTTGCATTGTATTACCCCTTGGGATTTTGCTGTGGTTGAGATGGAAACTTACCTTTCACTTGAAAACTGAGAGGAGATGTGAATTTTGCAAGAGTATCTTTAAAATCTATGATGCTTTGAGCAAGTTGAGTGTTGATTATCTCTTGCTTTTCAATGAATGCATACAAAGTTTCCTCAAAATTTCTTCTAGGAGGTGGGGCATAAGGAGGTGCATATCCATGAGAATTTTAAAAATTCTGGTATGCTTGAAACCATGGTTGTGAAGTTTGTGCATTATCACTCTTCCAGCTGAAATTTTGGTGATTTCTCCAACCAGGGTTGTATGTTTGCGAGTATGGGTTATGATTGAGTCTTTGGACATTGGTTAAAGCATGAGCTTGTTCATGAAGACATTCCTTAAAAGAGGGCAATGTTGGACAGTCATTAGTTGAACATTCATTTGTTTCACAAATTTGACACGCAATATCTTAAATAGATTTTAATTGATCGCTCTTTTTTAATTCTAGTGCCTCGACTTTTCTAGCTAGAAATGCAAACTTGGCTTGAAGGTCATGATCTTCCCTAAGATTATATATACCTCCATTAGCTGTACGAGGTTGGATTTTACTTAGAGTGTCATACGTGTCTATAGTGTCCTAATTTCGAGTATTTTCAGCTAGCAAGTCTAGGTATTCCATTGCTTTATAGGCCACAAATTGGAAACTATTGATTTGATTACTAATTGATGAGTGGGTGACCAACTCTTGACTTGGTGACAATCCTTATCTTCTCTTGTCTGCCAAAAACATCATTGATAACGTCAAAATAAAGCCACTTGAATGAAAGTTGTAGGAAATTGTCTCATCTTTCTTGTGTAAAACATTCAGGTCATTTGGACTTCTAGAACTCTAGTTATGGGCCAAACACTGAATAGTGCTCGGGCTGGAAGATAGATTCGAACTTCTTTGTTGTTGCTACAATTTGGACATGAAAATGGCCTTTTTAAGTTTGGGTTCCATATGAACATTGTTGGCCTATGTCTTACCTTTCCATCCATATAAAATAGACCTAAATCTGAGATCTACAGCTCTAGATATGATCCAATTATCGAATAGTGTTCCGGTTTGTATTGCACCCACATCTCTTTTCTAAGTTTGGTGATTAGTACTTAAAAGTGCATTTTTATCATGGTTTTATATCATCATTTTGCACTTGAAGTATCAATAACTCCTTAACTAAAGCATGTTTTATAATAATATATCTAATAATATAAGATACCTTTAATTTGTGGTAAATGTTCATTTTAAATGCAGGCCTATCACATTAATGAAAGGATTGATTGATGACTTTAAGAACTTAAATTGCAACGGCAAAAAGATGACCAAAATTAGAAAAGAGATGTCGGTGCAATCCAAACCGGAACACTGTTCGGTAATTGGGTCATATATGGAGCTATAGATCTCAGATTTAGGTCTACTTTACATGGATGGCAAGGTAAGATATAGGTCTACAACTTTCATATGGAGCCCAAGATCTAAAAAGGTCATTTTCAAGTCCAAATTGTAGTAACAACAAAGAAGCCCGAATCTGTCTTCCAGCCGTAGCACTATTCAGTATTTTGGCCATATCTGGAGTTCTAGAAGTCCAAATGACCTAAATGTTTTACACAAGAAAGCTGAGACAATTGCCTACAACTTTCATGTTTTCAAGTGGCTCCAATTTTGATGATATCAATGACGTTTTGGGCAGACAAGAGAAGATAAGGATTGTCACCAAGTCAAGAGTTGGCCACCCACTCATCAATTAGTCATCAAATCAATAGTTCCCAATTTTGGCCTATAAAAGGAGGCATTTGCCATGCATTTAGGCATCTTGGTTTCCAGATCAAGATCATGATTTAGGCATCTTGGTGCATTTGCCATGCATTTAGGCATCTTGGTCTCCAGATCAAGATCATGCTCTTGCTTTCTTTCTTTGTATTTTTTGTTATATTTATGCTTTGCTTTCATTAATATCAAGTTTATGCCTTTCATTTCCTTTCCTTTACTTAGTTAACTCTTATCTTCTTTATGTTCTTATGTTGTTTATTTATTTTTCTTTCTTTTATTATGTCTAGCTAAGTTTATTATGTCAAGGTGAAAAAGTTACACTAATGGTGTAAGAATAAGTATAGTGTAAACTCAATATGGACTTTAATGTTTGATACTAACATGTTTTGTATTTGTTATCTTATTCACTCTTTAATACTTTGCTTGTTAAATGACTAATCTTGATTTATGTTGTATAGCACTTGGTACAACAAATGCTTGGCACTTTCATAGTTCATACTGTATGGTATAACCGACACCTGAGCTATGAAAGGAACTTGATTTGTTGTTAACATAAGTTATAATCATGAATGCTTGACGAGATTTACAAGTATTAGCATTAATTGAATAAGATGACTAATGTAATCATGTTAACAATCTATAATCTGATTGGAACCTCCTTTATGTGTGGTTTCTAATTGAATAATAAGAGTTTATATTATACTTGTTTGACATACCATTAGTGGAACCTCTAACCTTGAAATTTGTTATTATTATTGTTTAATCCTTACATTAACTTTCCATCTCCAAGTTCTCATCATCTTCTTCTTCTTCTCTTTCTTTATTATTATTATTATATTATTATTATTATTATTACTACTACTACTACTACTACTACTATTATTATTATTGTTGTTTTTGTTGTTGTTGTTGTTGTTGTTGTTTTTGTTATTGTTGTTGTTATTTTATAATTGTTGTTTATAATTTGTACAATTAACCTCCTTGTGGTTTGACCCCGGTCTTGCCGTGTTATTTATTACTTTGACACTCCTGCACTTGGGAGAAGACATCAATCTTTCGTCGTGTCAAGTTTTTGGCGCCATTGCCGGGGAGGTAAGTTTTGTATAAATTATAATATTTATTTTATTTTCTCTTTTCACTTTTCTTGTATATAATTTTGTTTCTTTTCTCTTGTTTCTTCTTCTTTTGTTTTCTTCTTCTTTTTATTCTATTCTTACACGTGCATGAGAGTGTGGTCACGTACATCAAGTGGTAGACTTTGTAGGGTATCCTCATCATTATCAGAAAATATGGCCGAAGAAGATAATCAATCACTTCATAATGAGAATAATGAGAATAACCGTGCTAGAACACTTCGAGACCACATGAATCCCACAAGAACAAGTGCACTATCATGTATAGTTTTTCCTCCCGATGCATCTCATTTTAATTTTAAACTAGGTATTATTCAACTTTTACCTTCTTTTCATGGCTTAGAATTAGAAAATCCATACTTGCATTTAAGGGAATTTGAGGAGGTCTGCAACACATATAATAATTTAAATTGTAGCATGAACACCATCAGATTAAAGCTTTTTCCTTTTTCATTAAAAGATAAAGCTAAAACATGACTATAAAATTTAAGACCAGGATCCATTCGTGCTTGGGATGAAATGCAACAACAGTTTTTAAAGAAGTTTTTTCCATCTCATCGAACAAACTCTTTCAAAAGACAAATCACTACTTTCACTCAAAAACCAGGAGAAACATTTTACCAATGTTGGGATAGGTATCGAGACTTGCTTAGTACTTGCCCTCATCATGGTTTTGAAACATGGAGATTGATTTCACATTTTTATGAAGGGTTAACACCTAGAGATAGGCAAATGGTTGAATTGATGTGCAATGGAACTTTTGAAGATAAAGACCCTGATGAAGAAATGGAGTACTTAGACTTGTTAGCTGAAAATGCTCAAAATTGGGACACTGCAGGTACGTATGAGGCACCGAGTAAAACTCAACCTCATACATCTAGTGGAGGTATATACAACCTTAGGGAAGATCATGAGCTTCAAGCCAAGTTTGCATCTTTAGCTAGAAAAGTCGAGGCACTAGAATTGAAAAAGAGTGGTCAATTAAAATTTGTTGAAAACATTGTGTGTCAAATCTGTGAAACAAATGAACAATCAACCAACGATTGTCCAACCTTGCCTTCTTTTAAGGAATGTCTCCATGAACAAGCCCATGCTTTAAACAGTTTCCAAAGGGTCAACCACAACCCATACTCACAAACATACAACCCTGGTTAGAGAAATCACCTAAATTTTAGTTGGAAGAGTGAGAACAACAATGCACAAACTTCACAACCACCATTTCAAGCACACCACAATTTCCAAAATTCTCATGGATATGCACCTCCTTGTGCTCCACCTTCTAGAAGAAATCTTGAGGAAATATTGCATGCATTCATTGAAAAGCAAGAGACAATCAATACTCAACTTGCTCAAAACATGACAGATTTTAAAGATACTCTTGCAAAATTAACGTCTGCTCTCAGTTTCCAAGAGAAAGGTAAGTTTCCATCTCAACCACAACAAAATCCCAAGGGGCAATACAATGCAAATGCAAGTAGTTCCGGAAGCCAACACATGGATCACGTCAAATCAGTCACTACTCTGCGCAGTGGTAAGGTTATTGAAAAACCCTCTGTTGAACCTTATGAGAAAGATGATGAGTCAATCTCTGAGGGTAAGGAAGGGGTTGAATTTGAAAATTGCAAAGAAAAGACTGATTCTCCGCCAGCACTTCCATTTCCTCAAGCCATGACCAAACAAAGGAAAGTCAATCACAACTCTGAAATTTTTGAAATTTTCAAACAGGTAAGGATCAATATACCTTTGCTGGATGCTATTAAACAGGTTCCTTCCTATGCTAAATTTTTGAAAGATCTATGCACTGTGAAGAGGAAACTGAATGTGAAAAAGAAAGCCTTTCTAGCCGAACAAGTAAGTGCTATTCTTCAAAACAATAATGCTTTGAAATATAAAGACCCTGGTTGTCCTACAATTTCTTGCTTTGTTGGAGAGCATAAAATTGAAAGAGCCTTACTTGATCTCGGTGCTAGTGTGAATTTACTTCCATATTCAGTTTTTCAGAGTCTCAATCTAGGTGAGTTAAAACCAACTTCTATAACTCTTTTACTTGCCGATAGATCTGTAAAAGTGCCTAGAGGAATAATTAAAGATGTGTTAGTACAAGTCGATAAATTCATTTATCCTGTGGATTTTATTGTCTTGGACACACAACCTGTTGAAGTATGTAATTCATTTCCTGTTATTTTAGGACGTCCATTTCTTGCAACTTCTAATGCATTGATTAATTGTAGGAATGGACTGATGAAGCTATCATTTGGAAACATGACATTGGAGATGAATATTTTCAACATTTGCAAGCAACCTAGAGATGATAATGATTTACAGGAAGTGGACTTTACTGAAAAATTAATTCATGATCAATTTCCAACCACTTCCAGTGAAATTGAGATTGATGAATCTGATGATTTGCAAATGATTTATTTTCAGGAAGAATCAAAGACAAGTAATTGGAGGCCATAAATTGAGGAATTGCCACCACGATCAATTAAGTCCATACCTTCAAGTGTTCAACCACCAAAACCTAATTTGAAGCCATTGCCATCCAATCTCAAATACTCATTTTTGGGAGAAAATGAAACTTTTCTGGTAATAATCTCTTCCAAACTTAATGCACATCAAGAAGGTAAGTTATTACAAACTCTGAAAATGCACAAAAATGCATTAGGATGGACCATAGCTGATATAAAAGGAATTAGTCCTTTGATTTGTACACATAGAATTTATTTAGAGGAAAATGCTAAACCCTCTAGAGAAATGCAACGAAGGCTAAATCCTAATATGAAAGAAGTAGTGAAAAATGAAGTCATTAAGCTTCTAGATAATGAAATCATTTATCCTATTTCTGACAGCAAATAGGTAAGTCCTACCCAAGTTGTACCCAAGAAGTCTGGAGTCACTGTGATAACAAATGAGAACAATGAGTTAATTCCCACTAGAACTGTTACTGGTTGGCGCATGTGCATTGACTATAGGAAACTTAATTCAATGACTAGAAAAGATCATTTTCCTTTACCTTTCATGGATCAAATCCTAGAAAGAGTTGCAGGTCATGAATTTTATTGTTTCCTAGATGGCTATTCGGGTTACTACCAAATTGAAATTGCATTGGAAGATCAAGAAAAGACTACTTTTACATGTCCATTTGGTACTTTTGCATATCGAAGGATGCCTTTTGGATTATGTAATGCACCAGCCACATTTCAAAGATGCATGCTTAGTATATTTAGTGATATGGTTGAACATTTTCTTGAGATTTTCATGGATGATTTTTCTATTTTTGGCGATTCATTTGATGATTGTTTGACTAACTTAGAAAAGGTTTTGACCAGGTGTGAAGAGAAGAATCTTGTGCTGAATTGGAAAAAATGCCATTTTATGGTAACAAACGGCATCGTACTTGGTCACATTGTTTCATCAAAGGAATTGAGGTTGACAAATCTAAAATCGAGTTAATTGCAAACTTGCCAACACCAAAATCTCTTAAAGACGTTAGATCATTCCTAGGACATGCTGGTTTTTATAGAAGGTTCATCAAAGATTTTAGTGTAATATCTAAGCCTTTAAGTAACCTTCTAACAAAGGATACTATTTTTGAATGGACTGAACATTGTGAAGAAGCCTTTGTTAAACTTAAAAACTTGCTTACTTGTGCTCCTATCATTCAACCTCCTGATTGGTCATTACCTTTTGAAATAATGTGTGATGCTAGTGATTATGCCGTAGGTGCTGTTTTGGGACAAAGAAAAGATAAGAAACCTTATGTAATTTACTATGCAAGTAAAACTTTAACTAGTGCTCAAACAAATTATACCACCACTGAAAAAGAATTACTTGCAGTAGTATTTGCATGTGAAAAATTCAGATCTTATCTTGTTGGCTCACCTGTTGTTGTTTTTAGTGATCATGCAGCATTGAAATATCTTCTTTCTAAGAAAGATTCTAAGGCTAGATTGGTACAATGGATTTTATTACTTCAAGAATTTGATATCACAATCAAAGATAAGAAAGGCAGCGAAAATGTTGTCGCAGATCACTTGTCAAGATTGACAACAGATTCGAAAGCTGACATCACACCAATCGATGACAACTTTCCCAATGAATCTTTACTTTCTATCTCTACAATGCCTTGGTTTGCTAATATTGTCAATTTTCTTATTTCAGGACAATTGCCAGCTCATTGGAGTACCCAAGATAAAAGAAAGTTCTTGAACGAAGTGAAGAACTTTTATTGGGATGATCCTTATTTATTCAAATATTGTCCTGATCAAATATTTCGAAGATGCATTCCTGACGATGAGGTAAGTAGTGTCATTAAATTTTGTCATTCTGAGGCATGTGGGGGCTATTTCTCGTCAAGAAAGACAACCACAAAAATCTTACAAAGTGGATTTTATTGGCCCACCATGTTCAAAGACTCACATGCATTCTACAAGTCTTGTGAAAATTGTCAAAAGTTGGGATCTATTTCAAGACGTCACATGATACCTTTAAATCCTATTATTGTCATTGAGATCTTTGACTGTTGGGGTATAGATTTTATGGGTCCATTCCCTCCATTATTTGGTTTCTTATACATATTAGTTGCAGTAGATTATGTTTCAAAATGGATAGAGGCAATTCCAAGTCGAAACAATGATCACAAAACAATGATAAAGTTTTTGAAAGAAAATATTTTGAGTCGATTTGGAATCGCTCGAGCCATAATAAGTGATGGTGGAACACATTTCTGCAACAAGCCATTTGAGTCTTTAATGAAAAAAATATGGAATCACACACAAAGTTGCCACCCCTTATCACCCTCAAACAAGTGGACAAGTAGAGCTTGCTAATAGGGAGATCAAACATATTTTGGAGAAAATAGTGAACCCTAATAGGAAAGACTGGTCTTTAAGACTTAATGATGCACTTTGGGCTTATCGAACTGCTTATAAAACATCATTAGGTATGTCACCTTATAGACTAGTCTATGGAAAGCCTTGTCACTTGCCTGTGGAACTTGAACATAAAGCTTATTGGGCTATTAAAGCTTTCAATTCAAATCTGGATGATGCTAGTCAACTGCGAAAATTACAAATAAATGAGCTTGAGGAAATAAGAAATGATGCATATGAAAATTCAAGAATTCATAAAGCAAGAATTAAAGAGTTTCATGACAAGAAAATACTGAGAAAAACATTCAATGTTGGTCAAAAAGTCTTGCTTTATAATTCTCGACTGCATTTATTTCCTGGAAAATTAAGATCAAGATGGAGCGGTCCTTTTATTGTGAAACATGTGTATCCATATGGGGCCTATGACATCGAGAATCCAAATAATGACAATGTTTTCAAGGTAAATGGACATCGTCTGAAAGTTTACATTGACAATTTTTCAGTTGAACATGACTCTATTGAATTGGGTGATCCTGTATATAAAGATTGATTTTTTTTTCTTTTTGGGTGATGTTTGCTAGTTTCTCTCACCCCGGTCAAATGGCGGATAACGGTACTCCGTGACTTAAGTCGGTTCTTTCAGTTTCCCACAATAACTGATATCTGTGTATATATTTGTGCAATTCTTTGAATCTCTCTTCCAATTCTCATTTGAAAATGGACACTAATCTTGAAAAATTGAAAAATTATTTTCCCGCTCTATCTCAAAATGCGATTACAAAAATTTACCGTGCTAGATGTGCAAGATTGAGATTGTTAATGAATCATGGAATTCCTGAAGATATTCGCTGGTTGATTGAAGCAAAGGTCCGATTATCAGGTGAGTCCTCTAATTTCTTTATTTCACACATGCCTGGAACAGGTAAAAGCACTTTTGCAAAGAAACGTCGTGCAAAACGACTAGAAGTCTGTCATCGATGTGCTAGATGGACTTGTAATACACAATGTCGTTCTTTAGGAATGGTATCTATAAACCGTGAAGATAAAATACAATTCATTAAGGATGGCCTGAGTAAGGAGTCTTTAGATAATCTTTTATGGACTCTTGAGACGCATCCTAGTGGAGATATGCATCGTGTAATTCATGATTTATGGCCACTATTTCATAAAGAACATGATCGACTTAGTCTTGGGAATCTGACTAAAAAAGACCCTGTTTGCCAGTTTTTAAGAAAACTGGATGGGAAGCCTATCCCCGACCCATAGAGGGCGTTTAAGCCGTTCTTGGATGTAAAACCAAGGGAAGATGTGAGCCACAATCACAACTACCTGTACATACACATGCTTTTTCAAAAGTAAATAAATAAATAAATAAATAAAAAGAGAGAGAGAGAGTGTGAGACTCCAGCTGGTCTCCATATAGGTGGTATGATTGCCCTTTGATTGTGCATCAAAAGTGTCATTAAGTCTCTTATTTTACATATGTTTTTATTGTTTTTATTTGGTTTTTTTTTATAATAATTGATGTGCTTTTCAGTAATGAAGTTTGTTTTAATGTTTCGATAGGTTTTTGGAGCTTAAATGAATTAATTCAGGAAATTCAACGTCGGAATTCAGAACAAAGAATTGAAGAGACATTTAGTTGAAGATTGAAGCAAATCTTGGTTATAATAAGTGCTCCAAATTTGTCCCAAAAATCAATTCTATTCCAATTCTAGAAAAGAATATCATATGATCTATTTTAAGCCCAAACTTGCCTTATGTTGTGTGCAAACTTCAACCATTAAACACTCAAGGTTTCAATGTCAATCTTAGCCCAAATAATAGGTATATTTGTATACTTATTTGATGCTTAAATTCAGCCCTAAATCAGCCCCAAATCAACCTTCAAATCAGCCCAAACACAATTCATGATCTTACATGTCCACACAACAACAATTGATTTATTTTGGGTAATCCATTGATCCAAGAAGGCAAGCACATGGATGGAAAGCTGGAGGGGACATTTTTACATTATTTTGGGTCAAAAAGAAGAAAGAGATAGCTCATAAATGAGGAAGAAAAACGTGCACCAAAGTGGTTGCAAAGTTGTCCTGATTTGATTTTTCAGAACACCTTTTGGTGTTTTACCCATAACTTTTGACTCAGGTGTCCAAATGCGCTGTTCTTTAATGATCTGGAAAGGTGACGAAATTTCCTATAAATACGTCTCTAATAGACTTTTACAGAGGAGGCTTCTAGGAGGGTCAAATTGCTGTCCAAAGTTAGAGTTAGATTTGTGTCTGAATTTTTTCTGAAATTGTGTTGTGTTCTTCTTTATAGATTTTGGTTCTTTAGTTTGTGAAACTTATTATTTCAGTTTAATTCAAGTTATTTCATATTTATTGAAGTGTTCTTATATATAATCATGGTTGGCTAAACTCTTTCTTGGATCCAAATCAAGGATAATGGTGATTGAGGTGAGTTCTTTAGGATATGAATGAATCTTAATGTTTATATTCTCATTTTCTTCATGAATGATTTATTATTGCAAAGAAATTTTAGAAATCATTTAGGTAATGTTATAATCTTGAATTTTTATGCACAAACTTTAGTTTTGGTATAGAGATTGCTTGATTCAATGTCTTACTTAATATGAAAGTACTTGTTCATTCTTAAGCAATAATCAATCTTCATCTTTCTAAACTTCATTGTAATATCTTTCGATCTAATATCACCATCGTTGATATTAGGTTGAGTTATCTTATATATGTTGAAGGAATCACCAATACATCACCATTAAAATTGATTTGGACCAAGACTTACTTTTTCTTGTCATTTAAAATCTATTTACACTTTTTCATCTTTGAAAACAAATCCATCAATTATTTTCAACCAAGTTATTATTAATTTAATTTCTCTTGAGTTTTTTTTTTGTTACCTAGCTTAATTTCCAGATCTAGCTCTCTGTGGATATGACCTCAATCTTACCGAGTTAATTGCTACATCGCACACTCGTGCACTTGCGAGTTAAAACAAGCCGATCATAAAAAGCGGTCAAGCAATTTTGGCGCCATTGCCGGGGAGCTAGCAAGCAAAGGTAACAAATTTAGATTTGATTATTGGAAAAAAACAAAAAAAATCATATATAAAAAATCAATTGGCTAGTTTTACCGCCTCAAAAAAATTGAAAAAAAAAATCAAATGGCTGGTTTTACCGCCTTAAAAAATTGACCTCATCTTTTCGGATATTGGACTGTTGGACTACTAATTGTTAGCTTTTGTTTGGTTCAACCATTTTTCTTTTGATGTTTATTCTAATTAGTTTATAATATTTATTGTTTATATTGTAAGGCTGGTTTTACCGCCTCTTGTTTATTTTATTTTATCTAGTTGTATTGTTATTATTTTTTTTTTTGTACTTGGCTGGTATTACCGCCTTTTGTTTATTTTATTATTTTTTTTATTGTGATTATTTTTCTTATATTTATTGTTTGAAGTACTTGGCTGGTATTACCGCCTCTTTATTCATGCTTGTTATAATTGTCTTTTAATGTTTATTATTGTTAATATTGCTTATTAGTTGAAGTGTGAATTTTCTAATTTGTTGTATTTTTATTTTTGAGCTATTACTTTATCTTTTACATTTCATTTACTTTTATTTGCAATCTTCTTTTTCTTTTTTTTTCCCTTTCTTTTCATATTCATATAATTGTTATATTATTATTATTTTTTTCATCATGGCTAATGTTGAAGATATAGAGGGTGAAGGGAGTGTTCAAGGCAATGGACCTCCACAATTCAATGATCAACCTAATTTTCGAACTCTTAGAGAGTATCTTCACCCAGCTAGACAAAGTACACCTTCGTGTATTATCTTGCCTCTAAACCAATAAGCTTTCAATTTGAAACCAGGCATGATCCAACTTCTTCCCACATATCATGGTATGGATTCTGAAAATCCATATATACACATTAAGGACTTTGAAGAGGTATGTAATACTTTTATTGATAGAACATGCACTGAAGAAACACCATTTCTCATTCAAGTGGGAAGTTTTAATTGAAAGAGACTGATGATCTCAATGCTAGATTAGCCTCATTGGCTAGGAAAGTAGAGTCTCTTGAGATTAAAAAAGTGCATGTCATGAGTGAACAACAAGAGGAAAGTTGTGTTGTTTGTGAGAGCAAAGGGCATAAGACAACTGAGTGTCCTACCATTCCAGCCTTCAAGGAAGTGCTATATGGCCAAACTTCTGATTCAAGTAATGTTAAAAAGCCATTTCCAAACCAAGTAGGCAATCCCTACTCTGAAACCTATAATCCTGGATGGAGGAACCACCCAGATTTTGGATGGAGAAATGAGGGCTCTTCAGTACCTCAAACATTTCAACCTCCACCCCAACCATTTCATGCTCCCACACATAACACATACCAACCACCTCATAAGAGATCCCTAGAGGATACTCTTCAACAATTCATGCAAACGCAAGGAGGAATCAACAACCAAGCTTACGAATTCCAAGACCAGACCAATAGGACCTTAGATGACATTCGAAGTCAACTAACTAAGTTGACTCAATCACTAAGCATTCAAGAGAAGGGAAAAATCCCAGCTCAAGCAATGCCCAATCCTAGAGGTCAGGTACACATGAGTGAATCCTCACCTAGTGAACCTTTAAACCATGAACAAGTCCAAGCAATCACTACCCTTAGAAGTGGAAAGATTGTTGACAAAGGTATAGGTTTTAGGATTCCTAAAGGTATTGTGGAGGAGAAATCTAGGGAAAGTGAAGAGGGAATCAAAACACAAGTGACAAATGAGAGTTTGAGTGACAAAGAAGGTGAGATAAATGAGAAAGAGATGAGTGAGAAAGGAGATGATTCAAGAAAAATTGGAGTCAAAGTGAGTGATTTAGAATTTGTTCCTAGAGCACCATTTCCACAAAGGTTAGGGAAACCTAAACAAGATCTTATGAACTCAGAAATCTATGAATTGTTCAAACAAGTGAAAGTCAATATTCCACTCCTTAATGCAATTAAACAAGTTCCATCTTATGCAAAGTTTCTTAAGGATTTATGCACAGTCAAAAGGAGATTGAATGTGAAAGAAAGAGCTTTTCTGACTGAACATGCTAGTGCCATCATCCAGTTTAAGACCCCTCCCAAATACAAAGATCCTGGTTGTCCTACCATTTCATGCATTATTGGAAGTCATAAGATAGATCAAGCTTCGTTGGATTTAGGAGCAAGTGTGAATTTAATACCCTACACTGTTTACGAACAATTAGGTTTAGGTGAAATCAAGCCTACTCAAATCACCCTTCAATTAGCTGATAAGTCAATCAAGATTCCCAGGGGTATAGTTGAGGATGTGTTGGTCCAAGTAGATAAATTCTACTTTCCTGTTGATTTTGTAGTGTTAGATACCGCACCAATTCAAGGTTCTAATGCTCCCATCCCAGTCATTTTAGGGAGACCTTTCCTAGCTACATCCAATGCCTTAATTAACTGTAGGAATGGGGTGATGAAATTATCTTTTGGGAATATGACTGTGGAGATGAACATATTCAATGTCTCCAAACAAATTGGGGAACATGAGGACATTAGAGAGGTAGATTTTATCCAAACAGTTTGTCAAGAACACTTTGAGAGAGTGTGGATCAAAGATCCATTGGAGAGAACTTTAATTCATGATGAAAGATTTTGTTCTTTGGAATATGTTGATGAGGAAGTAAGAGAACTCGAGACTTATCTAGATCCAATGCCTATTATGTCAATAGGTCAATGGACCCCATTGTTTGAGCCTTTGATTTCACCCCATGTGAAAGTTGAGGCATCTCTTGTCCAGCCTTATAAACCAGAAAGGAAGCCTTTACCGAGTGATCTTAAGTATGCATTTCTAGGGGAAGATGAATCATATCCTATTGTGATCTCATCAAAACTTAGCATAGAGCAAGAACAAAAACTTTTGAGAGTGGTGAGAAAACACAAGAAAGCAATTGGGTGGAAAATTACTGACTTGAAAGGAATTAGCCCTCTTTTATGTACACATAGAATCTATCTTGAAGAAGAGGCTCAATCTGTGAGGCAAATGCAAAGACGATTGAACCCAAACATGAAGGAAGTAGTGAGAGGTGAAGTGCTTAAGCTACTTGATGCAGGTATCATTTACCCTATTGCAAACTCAAAATGGGTTAGTCCAACCCAAGTTGTCCCAAAAAAATCTGGAGTCACGGTAGTGAAGAATGAAAATAATGAGCTGGTACCAACTAGAATCCAAACTGGATGGCGTATGTGCATTGATTATCGTAAATTGAACATGGTGACTAGGAAGGACCATTTTCCGCTTCCATTTATAGACCAAGTGCTTGAAAGAGTAGCTGGAAGAGCTTTCTATTGTTTTCTTGATGGATACTCAAGTTACAACCAAATTGAGATTTCTTTAGAAGACCAAGAAAAAACCATTTTCACTTGTCCTTTTGGTACATATGCTTATAGAAGAATGCCTTTTGGTTTGTGTAATGCACCAGCCACTTTTCAAAGGTGTATGATGAGTATCTTTAGTGACATGGTGGAAAATTTTTTGGAAGTTTTCATGTATGATTTTTCAGTTTATGGGGATTCTTATGAGTTGTGTCTAATGCATTTAGAAAAAGTCCTTGAAAGATGTGAAGAGAGCAATCTTGTACTCAATTGGGAGAAATGTCATTTTATGGTGACACATGGCATTGTCTTAGGTCACATTGTCTCTTCAAAAGGAATAGAGGTAGATAAGTCAAAAGTGGAAATCATTCAAAAATTACCTACCCCTAGGACTGTGAAAGATGTGAGATCCTTTTTAGGACATGCTGGTTTTTATCGAAGATTCATTCATTTTTTTAGTACCATTGCCAAACCATTGTGTAACTTGTTGTCACAAGATGTCCAATTTGATTGGACATCAAAATGTCAAGAAGCTTTTGAAAAGCTTAAAGGGTTGTTGACAACTGCACCAATCATGCAAGCTCCTGATTGGTCTTTACCATTTGAACTGATGTGTGATGCTAGTGATTTTGCGGTTGGGGCTGTTTTAGGGCAAAGAAAAGACAAGAAACCTCATGTCATATATTATGCTAGCAAGACTTTGAATAATGCTCAATTGAATTACACTACAACTGAAAAAGAACTCTTAGCTGTGATCTTTGCATTAGACAAGTTTAGGTCTTATTTGGTTGGATCTCTTGTTATTGTTTTCACTGATCATGCAGCATTGAAATATTTGCTCACAAAACAAGATGCCAAGCCACATTTGATTCGATGGATCCTCCTACTCCAAGAGTTTAACCTGGAAATTCGAGATAAAAAGGGAGTAGAGAATGTAGTGGCTGATCATTTGTCTCGTCTTTCAAGCTATGAGACCATAATTGATGAATCTCCAATAAATGAACTCTTTGCTGATGAAAATTTATTTTGTGCAGGTACTGTCTCCTACATTGGTTCTCCATGGTATGCTGACATAGCAAATTACCTAGCCACAAGTCAGATTCCTTCTCATTGGTCTAAACTTGACAAACAAAAATTCTTGCGCAATGTGCGCACCTTTTTTTAGGATGACCCCTACCTATTTAAATACTGTCCTGACCAAATTATTAGGCGGTGCATCCCTGATCATGAAATTTCAAGTGTCATTAATTTTTGTCATGCATTAGCTTGTGGTGGGCATTTCTCTTCCAAGAAAACCATTGCCAAAATCTTGCAGTGTGGTTTTTATTGGCCCACCATGTTTAAAGATGTTCATGCCTTCTGTGTTGCATGTGACCGATGCCAACGCCTAGGTAGCCTCACTAGGCGTAACATGATGCCCCTTAACCCCATCCTTGTTTTGGAAATATTTGATTGTTGGGGGATTGAATTCATGGGACCTTTTCCAAGTTCATTTGGTTACCAATTCATCCTTGTAGCTGTTGATTATGTGTCTAAATGGGTGGAGGCCATTGCATCTCGAACCAATGACCATCGAGTTGTGGTCAAATTCTTGAAAGAAAATATTTTCTCTCGTTTTGGCATGCCCCAGGCTATGATTAGTGATGGGGAAAAACATTTTTGTAACAAACCCGTTGGGATTTTAATGAGAAAATATGGTGTAATTCACAAGGTCAGTACCCCCTATCACCCACAAACTAGTGGCCAAGCTGAGTTGGCAAATAGGGAGATCAAGAACATTTTAGAGAAAACAGTCAATCCAAACCGTAAAGATTGGTCCCTACAACTAGTTGATGCTTTGTGGGCATATCGCACTGCTTATAAGACCTCTTTAGGAATGTCTCCTTATAGGCTAGTTTATGGAAAGCCTTGTCATCTCCCTATTGAGATTGAGCACCATGCATATTGGGCCATTCGGCAATTCAATGACAATGAAAATGAGGTTGGCAAAAATAGAAAGCTTCAATTGGATGAATTAGAGGAGTTGAGAAATGATGCATTTGAAAATGCAAAAATTTCAAAACATAAGATGAAAACTTTGCATGATAAACATATTCTTAGAAAATCCGTTCATGTTGGTTAAAAGGTTCTCTTGTATAATTCACGATTACATCTCTTTCCTGGGAAGTTTAGGACAAAATGGATTGGTCCATTTGTGATTAAATCCATCTCTGAGCATGGTGCATTTGAGGTAGAAAATCCCAAGAATGGAAATATTTTCAAAGTAAATGGTCATTGATTGAAACCTTATCTTGAAAACGTTGTGGCTGAAGTTGAGACATTGGATCTTGAAGATCCAATACCATTGTAGTATCAGAAGTAATGAGTTTTTTATTTTTATTTTTATTTTTTTCTTCTTTCTTCCATCTCTTATATTTTCTTGTTCATGCATTCGGGACAATGCATTATTTTAAGTTGGGGGGTGTGAGGTTTTTTATTTTCAAAAAAAAAAAAAAACATCAATGTTTTCTTTTAGTTGTGATATGCAGATTAAAAAAAAAAATCAAGCAAGAAGTCAGCTCATGCCCAATTCAATCAGACATTCATCCTTGAAAACAGAAGGGGAGTAACAATTTTCTAATCTTTATACTTTTCTTCTCTTTCTCTTTTACATTGAGGATAATGTAAAACTTAATTTTAGATATTTCATTATGTTGAATGCTTGAGATAACCATGCTTCTTAAAAAAAAAAAAACTTGCATTCGTATGTGAATGAGACTTGTTTAGGATCATCATTATATTTTTGGATTCATTATTATGTTGAACATTGCATGCTTTAATTTGGGATAGATAATATCTTATAAAGCAAGATATAGCATACTTTTTTTTAAGATTACTGAAGTACATCTTTCCTTGTAAAAGTTGTGTGAGTTGTGTGATTATGCATGAAAGATGAGTATGATGCTTTACTTATGATTATCCCTTTTGATCCAGTCCTAAACAAGGTTTAAGTAAATAGAGTAATAATTATTACACAAATAAATAAATAAATGTGTACAAAGTTCTATCTACTCCAATGTTTTGAGTTGCTCAGTAACTAGGGGTATTCATCACAAATGTTTATCTTTACGTCAAACGACAGCTTAAAATATGAGTATGCAAAGCACTTTAAGTTTGTGACTTTGTGAGTAACCGGGTGCATTCATCACAAATGTTTGTATTCGCGTCAAAAGGGAAGTGACTACTTAAAGACAAAGAATAAATCATATCTTCAAAAAAAAAAAAAACAAAGAAAGAAAAAAAGAAAGAAAAAAAATATATAGATATTTCTCTAGTTTGCTACCTTGTTTGTGTTGGTGAGAAGGGAAGATTACAAGTTGAGTTTTCGTATGAATCAATTATGTTGGTTGCACGATAAATATGACTGAATTTGGAAATTTTGTATGGATGTTTGATTTAGAGAATGTGAGTATGCTTATTTTTCTTTATTTGCTATTGTGTACACTAAGTTAAAGATACCAATGTTTGCATGATAGGTCCTTCAAGTGTGATGAATCGAGCCTAATTAGGATTGTTATTATTCTTTTTATTTCAAAGGTTTTATGTTTTGTTTTGCTTGAGGACTAGCAAAATCTAAGTTGGGGGGTGTGATTATGCATCAAAAGTGTCATTAAGTCTCTTATTTTACATATATATTTATTGTTTTTATTTGGTTTTTTTTATAATAATTGATGTGCTTTTCAGTAATGAAGTTTGTTTTAATGTTTCGATAGGTTTTGGAGCTTAAATGAATTAATTCAGGAAATTCAACGTCGGAATTCAGAACAAAGAATTGAAGAGACATTTAGTTGAAGATTGAAGCAAATCTTGGTTCAAATAAGTGCTCCAAATTTGTCCCAAAAATCAATTCTATTCCAATTCTAAAAAAGAATATCATATGATCTATTTTAAGCCCAAACTTGCCTTATGTTGTGTGCAAACTTCAACCATTAAACACTCAAGGTTTCAATGTCAATCTTAGCCCAAATAATAGGTATATTTGTATACTTATTCGATGCTTAAATTCAGCCCCAAATCAGCCCCAAATCAACCTTCAAATCAGCCCAAACACAATCCATGATCTTACATGTCCACACAACAACAATTGATTTATTTTGGGTAATCCATTGATCCAAGAAGGCAAGCACATGGATGGAAAGCTGGAGGGGATATTTTTACATTATTTTGGGTCAAAAAGAAGAAAGAGATAGCTCATAAATGAGGAAGAAAAACGTGCACCAAAGTGGTTGCAAAGCTGTCCTGATTTGATGTTTCAGAACACCTTTCGGTGTTTTGCCCATAACGTTTGACTTAGGTGTCCAAATGAGCTTTTATTTAATGATCTGGAAAGGTGACAAAATTTTCTATAAATATGTCTCTAATAGACTTTTCCAGAGGAGGCTTCTAAGAGGGTCAAATTTCTGTCCAAAGTTAGAGTCAGATTTGTGTCCGAATTTTTTCTGAAATTGTGTTGTGTTCTTCTTTATAGATTTCGGTTCTTTAGTTTGTAAAACTTATTATTTCAGTTTAATTCAAGTTATTTCATGTTTATTGAAGTGTTCTTATATATAATCATGGTTGGCTAAACTCTTTCTTGGATCCAAATCAAGGATAATAGTGATTGAGGTGAGTTCTTTAGGATATGAATGAATCTTAATGTTTATCTTCTCGTTTTATTCATGAATGATTTATTATTGCAAAGAAATTTTAGAAATCATTTAGGTAATGTTATAATCTTGAATTTTTATGCACAAACTTTAGTTTTGGTATAGAGATTGCTTGATTCAATGTCTTACTTAATATGAAAGTACTTGTTCATTCTTAAGCAATAATCAATCTTCATCTTTCTAAACTTCATTGTAATATCTTCTGATCTAATATCACCATCGTTGATATTAGGTTGAGTTATCTTATATATGTTGAAGAAATCACCAATACATCACCATTAAAATTGATTTGGACCAAGACTTACTTTTTCTTGTCATTTAAAATCTATTTACACTTTTTCATCTTTGAAAACAAATCCATCAATTATTTTCAACCAAGTTATTGTTAATTTAATTTCTCTTGAGTTTTTTTTTGTTACCTAGCTTAATTTCCAGATCTAGCTCTCTGTGGATATGACCTCGATCTTACCGAGTTAATTGCTATATCGCACACTCGTGCACTTGCGAGCTAAAACAAGCCGATCATAAAAAGCGGTCAAGCAGATAACTAATTATTGAGTAGGTGACCACCTCTTGACTTGGTGACAACTTTTATCTTCTAGTCTAAACAAAACATTATTGCTAACATCGTACTTTGAACAAACGTTCTTCATAAAAGTTCTAGGCATTTGTCTCCTCTTTCTAACAAAAATAAGAATGAGCTCATTTGAACTTCTAGAACTTGAGATATAGGTTGAACACTATACAGTGTCTAGGTTATAGGACAGATTCTGACTTTTCCTTTGTTGCTACAATTTGAACTTCAAAACGACTCTTTTGATTCTTGGACTCTTCATGAAAGTTTTAGGCCAATGTTTTAGCTTTCCATCCATATAAAGCAAACCTAAATCTAAGTTCTACAACTCCGTTTATAATATAATAACTAAATGGTGTTCCAGTTTGAATTGAACCAGTATCTCTTTTTTCAGTTTGAATTGAACTAGTATCTCTTTTTAAAGCTTAGCTCTCTCTTTGTCATTTCACTTTCAATAGGTAAACACATCAATCAATCCTTTAAATTGTGAGATATGTCTGCATTCAAAATTAGCATTTACCATAAATTAAAGATATCTTATAAAACATGCACTTTTAAGTACTAATCACCCCTCAACCAGCTTATTACTAGTCCTTAGTAATAAAAGTGTTAAAACAATTTGCGACATTTAAAAGCAAGACATTCATCATTTAACTTCCATTAATCTATCCAAATAAATAAATTCTCTTTAAATTTATATATTTGCTTCATACTTCTTAAAAAAATATTAATAAACCTTCTTTTTATGTGGTCAATGTATGAAAACATAGATTATTGGGCTTTTCTTGGAAAACAAATAATATTATGTTCTAATGTTTTTCTAATGTTAACTCCATTGGGTTGAGATTACTATTATTATCTCTTTTTCTTTATTATTATTATTATTATTATTTTGAAAATAAAACATAATTTATCTTTAACCCATGTAGTAAGCTTTAGGTTAATAACTCTCAAACTAGTTGGTCTTAGGACATTAGGTGTTAAGACACCCTTTCGAGCTTTGTAACTCGAGTTGCAGATACTAATATGTAGATAGTGCAATGTATGATTTCCTTTAGCTTTTCTCCCCAACCTATATGACAAACTTTAGGCCAATAGCTCCTAAGTCAGTTGACTTCAGGGTATTAGGTGTTAAAACACCTCTTCAGCCTTAGTTGCTTAAGTCAAGCACACTTAGAAACCACACTTATCTACTTTTTTATTTATTCATTTTATTATCGATTTGTTTTTGTTTTTGTTGTTGTTTTGTTTTTTTTTCAAATTATATATTATCTATTTCCCTTAGTTGTAGTCTTTAACCAAAGAACATAAATAATGTAATATTCCAATATGCAACCCACAATCATATATTGAAGTGTGTGTGTGAAAATGAAAGTTTAAGAATACTTGTTGTTGTTACCTAATTTTTGACCCACCTATTTGATAAAAGTTTTAAAAAAATCCAAAAATAGAGAAAGATAAAAAAAATCCAAAAAAAATACGTTTTTAATATATTTGTATCGTTTTTAGTATTTTCAGCATCGTCTCAAGAGAATTTAATTTTTTAAAGGTCTTTTGAAAGCATTCGACTTTTCACGCATCATTTTTAAAATCCTTGATTCTCATTAAGTAGACGTTCATATTGCTCATTTTCAAAAAAATACAAGAAAAATCAAAATTTACAAAAAAAAAGTTGAGGGACCAATTTTGAGGCCTAAACACCTTTAAATATAGGTCCACAACTCAAAACATGAGGGGGGAGGGTAAATTTGAATATTTAGGAGGGAGGCAACACAAAAAACAAAACCCTAAAAAAAAAGTAGAACTTTTTCTTCTCCCTCACATAAAGGAGCTACCGCCCCCCCCACCCTTTTGATTTTTTTTTTCTTCTCCCTCAACCATCCACAGTCAATCTTCCCCCCCTCACTAGACTGACCCCAGTCTTCTCCCCTCAACTGCAAGCCTCACTTTCAACTACAAGATAGCCCCCTCATCTCCATCCCATTGTTCCCTTCCAGCACCAAACCTTCCCTTTCGGGCAACATAGACAGAGATCAGCTTCTACACCTCCCCACAACAGCCAGCCACTACATTTTTCTTAGTTGATTTTTGCCACCAACAGCAGCAGCGCCGTCCTCACCAGTGAGCCAGCAGCCCACACATGGCAGTGCTGGGGCAACACTCTTCTTCATCTTCTACAAACAGCATCCTACTCGCCTCCTCACTCTACCAGCACCCGCAGACCCAACAGCCTCCAGCAGCGGCCCAAACACAGCGGCATCTACAGATCATCAGCCATCCTTCCTCCTCCTGCCAACTACCCAAAACGGAGGGGAAGACAAAAAAAACCCATAGAAGAGCTGATCTGCAATGAAGCAGATCTAAAGGAGAAGAGAGAGAGGTAGATCTAAAAACCATGAAAGAAGATTAAAACAATTTGCCGGTTGTGTTTTTTTTGGTATTTTGCAGGTCACTACCGGCAAGGAGGGGAAGAAGAGAGGAAGCCATGACTAACCCTCTTGCTCGCCTGGGTTTTCTTGCGATGGCATATGGAGGAGACGCGCCACCATTGTTCCTGCAGTTGCAGAAGGCCTTCCTTATAATTTCTAGAGTTTTTAGGGCTATTTTGTAAATTTTAAATTGTTTAATGTATTTTTGTTTAGTTTTGAATTTTTATAATTTGTAGTGTAGATGTAACAAAAAAAAAAGAAAAAGAAAAGAAAAGTATAGTGAAAGTGAATGTGTTGTCTGTATTTGTTTATGAATGTTTTTTTTTAATGATAAAATTACAAAGAATAAAGAAGAATTTAATATTTTGATTTGGTCACAGTTATAGATTATGAACTTACACATAAGTTCTATTTCTAATACTCGATGAAAAGATTAAATTTTTAAAACTTCTTTAATACATTAAAGCCACGAAGCAGCTTACCTCAGGTAAGGTGCATTGAGGGTGCTAATACCTTCCCTAACCATAACCAGTCCTTTACCCATGAATCTCTAACAAAACCAGTACATTAGCTTTCCTAGTAACCCTCAATTAAATACTAGGTGGCGACTCCTAATGAATCAAAGCAAATGAGATGGAAAATCACCAACCAGATGTCACGCAGGTGACGTGCAACAGAATGGCAACTTCACTGGGGAAGGTGTTGTTTCTTACAATATTAGATTGAGCTTTATGTATTTGATGTGTTTAAGTTTTTGCTTTTTTATCCCTTTTTTGTTAATGTGTTTTCCATGTATTCTGTAGAATTGTCTCATGCATCATATTTTTTAATTTTTGAAAGCACACACAAGCTTTAGGTTAGGTGGGGTGATTAGTACTTAAAAGTGCATTTTTATCATGGTTTTATATCATCATTTTGCACTTGAAATATCAATAACTCCTTAACTAAAATATGTTTTATAATAATGTATCTAATAATATAAGATACCTATAATTTATGGTAAATATCTATTTTTAATGCAGGCCTATCACATAAATGAAAGGATTGATTGATGACTTGAAGAACTTAAATTGCAAGGATAAAGAGATGGCCAAACTTAGAAAAGAGATGTCGGTGCAATCCAAACCGGAACACTGTTCGGTAATTGGGTCATATCTAGAGCTATATATCTCAGATTTAGGTCCAATTTATATGGATGGAAAGGTAAGACATAGGCCTACAACTTTCATATGGAGCCCAAGATCTAAAAAGGCCATTATCAAGTCCAAATTGTAGCAACAACAAAGAAGCCCGAATCTGTCTTCCAGCCCGAGCACTGTTCGGTATTTTGGCCATATCTAGAGTTCTAGAAGTCCAAATGAGCTGAAGTTTTTACACAAGAAAGCTGAGACAATTGCCTACAACTTTCATGTTTACAACTGGCTCCAATTTTGACGTTATCAATGACGTTTTGGGCAGACAAGAGAAGATAAGGATTGTCACCAAGTCAAAAGTTGGTCACCCACTTATCAATTAGTCATCAAATCAATAGTTCCCATTTTTGGCCTATAAAAGGAGGCATTTGCCATGCATTTAGGCATCTTGATTTCCAGATCAAGATCATGCTCTTCCTTTCTCTCTTTGTATTTTTTATGCTTTGTTTTCATTAATATTAAGTTTATGCCTTTCATTTCCTTTCCTTTACTTAGTTAACTTTTATGTTCTTATTTTGTTTATCTATTTTGCTTTCTTTCATTATGTCTAGCTAAGTTAATTATGTCAAGGTGAAAAGGTTACACTAATGGTGTAAGAATAAGTATAATGTAAACTTAATATGGACTTTAATGTTTGATACTAACATGTTTTATATTTGCTATCTTGTTCACTCTTTAATACTTTGCTTGTTAAATGACTAATCTTGATTTATGTTATATAACACTTGGTACAACAAATGCTTGGCACTTTCATAGCCCATAATGTATGGTATAACCGACACCTGAGCTATGAAAGGAACTTGATTTGTTGTTAACATAAGTTATAATCATGAATGCTTGACGAGATTTACAAGTATTAGCATTAATTGAATAAGATGACTAATGTAATCATGTTAACAATATATAATCTGATTGGAACCTCCTTTGTGTGTGGTTTCCAATTCAATAATAAGAGTTTATACTATACTTGTTTGATATACCATTAGTGGAACCTCTAACCTTGACATTTGTTATTATCATTGTTTAATCGTTACATTAATATTCCATCTCAAAGTTCTCATCATCTTCTTCTTCTTCTCTTTCTTTATTATTATTATTATTATTACTACTACTACTACTACTACTACTACTACTACTACTACTACTACTACTACTACTACTACTACTACTACTACTACTACTACTACTACTACTACTACTACTACTACTACTACTACTACTACTACTACTACTACTACTACTACTACTACTACTACTACTACTACTACTACTACTACTACTA